>NC_141551.1:5292500-5592500 GCF_021556685.1 Rattus norvegicus | reverse complement strand
GCTCTGCTGTCAGATTGCAGTTGAGGTGGCTGGCCAAAGGCTCCTTTGTGCAAAGGCCATTCCATCAGGAAACATCCCAACCCGGGACACCTGCTCAATAGCTGCTCAGACTGAGTGCCACAGGCAATCCTACTGTGAAACTCCAACTCACATGCAGCAGAGCCTCATGCATGACTGGACTCATGCCGCCCATGTTCTTCCTCAAGTTCATTGCTTCTCTGCATCACAGTCTTTTTCTAACACTGAGAGAACCTTATGGGTCCCTTAGGATAAACACCACCAAAAGTGTAGACCCCATCTGTGTACTCCAGGGTGACACTCAATTCTACCTTAATGATGTCCTGTCTCAATCTGGGAAGCACACAGTATGCTTCTCAGAGGCAATCAGGTTGTCTCCAAACACTCCCTGACATTAGCTCTGTTCACTTCCCTATGCCACATCCTCATCTCTGGTTTCTAAGAACTCCCTTCAGATAAACTACTTGCAATCCTTCTGCAGGCTCTGTTTTGAGGGAGACTGAACTATGATGATTTATGACAGACATTATCCCATATCTCAATATGGTCAATGAGATAGAGTTAGATGATAGATGATAGATGATAGATAGATAGATAGATAGATAGATAGATAGAGATATAGGTAGATAGATAGATAGATAGATAGATAGATAGATAGATAGGTAGATAGATGATAGATAGGTAGATAGATGATAGATAGGTAGATAGATAGAGATAGATAGGTATAGGATAGATAGATGATAGATAAATATAGATATAGGATAGATAGATGGTAGATACATAGATAGATATAGATAGATATAGGATAGATGATAGATAGATAGATAGAGAGAGATATAGGTAGATAGATAGATAGATGATAGATAGATAGATAGATAGATAGAGATATAGGTAGATAGATAGATAGATAGATAGATAGATAGATAGATAGATGATAGATAGGTAGATAGATGATAGATAGGTAGATAGATGATAGATAGATAGATAGATAGAGATAGATAGGTATAGGATAGATAGATAGATAGATAGATAGATAGATAGATAGATAGATAGATAGAGATAGATAGGTATAGGATAGATAGATGATAGATAAATATAGATATAGGATAGATAGATGGTAGATATGTAGATAGATATAGATAGATATAGGATAGATGATAGATAGATAGATGATAGATAGATAGATAGATAGATAGATAGATAGATAGATAGATAGATAGATCTCACTGACTGACACGGGTAGAAACATTTGATGCACCATAAATGAAAAATAATAGAAACAAAAATAATAATTTAAAGAATATTATAGGAAAGGTTTTATGTTGCTTTTTTTTTTTTTTTTTTTTTAGACATAACATTCCAACAGGACAAGTGGCAAGAGGCTCAGGAGAACATCTTTTATAACTTTCTAGAAATGAAAAACATCATTGCTGGAATTTAAACCCATTCATGAAATGTGTTGAGTAGTATCCTGGCTATAGCTGATGAACAACAGGCCATCAGACATAAGTGAGGGATTATTCCGAGGAAGGACACGGGATCTCACCTGTCATTGCATAGAACTGACAGGGGACAGCACTGGGAGAGTGGCGGGCGGTCAGTCCGCACAGACAGAACTTATTCTAACCATTTCAAGAAGTGATGAAAGTTTCAAATCAAGTTTGCTGAGAGCCGCGCAGAATGCAGAATAAGGAGCAAAACCTACTCATTGATGAGCATGTATTTTAGGGACAGGGTTGAACAGCCTGGCTTGACTACGGCATTAGTCACGTTCGTGTGGGTAGGTGGTTTTCAAAGATTTTGCTTTGATTCTTGACAAAAGCTGACAGTAGAAACAGAGGTAACCTGAAATGAATGTTGAAGTAATGAGGGGGTAAACAGAGGCTTTCAGGGAAGTCTTATTAATTTGGGTTAGGAAAAGTCCTACTTTTTTTCTACAAAAGGATTGGGTGGTTAAGAAAAGGTTGTGTAGACTATGGGATCTGATCCTCTGTCTGTGGAAAACCAGCTTTTAAAAGAAACAGCGCCATTCTTTCTGGTTAATTGGACCGGGTCAAGATTAAGGAAGCCAGCTCAGGGGAGCAAATGGGCTATTGCAGTCCACACTACTGGCTTTAGTCTCTCCTTCCCACACCAGCCACACTCCCCTCCTTTGTCTCTGTAATGGAGAACAGAGGTCTAAACCAAGAGCATTGAAGGTTTCCCTTCAGATGACTGATTTGGCCTAATGGCAGTGCCCACATGATACCCTAAACAATTATTCACCCTAGTCACAGAGAGAAAGCAAACACAGGGGCTGGGTTACACATACAAACCATTTGTTTCTGTTGAAGTTTCCCCCTTCCATTGGTGGATTCGACAGTGTGCAGACAAAGGCTGTGCTTGCACTGGGCCTGCCTTTCCGCCTGCCCTCCTCTCACACTCAGGCTCTATTGGTTCTGACCCAGTGGTGGCGGCACCTCTTTCTCATAACTTCGTGCTGGAGGTGGATACATTCACATACTGCCCGTGGTCTAGACTTCCTTTGCCACATTAAGCAGATCCTGCCCGGGACCTGGAAGAGCACTAGATAGCTGAGCCATGAGAAGTAATGCACACGTCCCACCATGTCTTAAGAGGAGCTGCAGTTTGTCGGTGATGTTTGATGGCTTTCTTCTTCTCCGCACAACCATCTCTGGGGTGCACTACCGTCTCTCAACATGTCCCTATTAAGTACACTTCTTGCTCCTAGCTGCCTAGGCGCAGCTAACCAAGTGGTGGTAGAGATGCGGAGAGGCGACCTTAAATCATCCTCATTTTCCCAAGTTCCTCTGCAGTTCTGGGATGGAACATATGGTAATGTTATGTCTATTTGAAAAAGCCTCTGCATCATATGTTTGCACAACTGCTCACTATCCCAAGACAAAAATTCTTTTCCTGTTATTGCCCATTTGCTGACTAAAGAAATTATCCTCTTTATGTATTCTGGTACTTTACCTTGATATCTTACATTTAATTATGTAGCCCCTCAGTCCATAATCTACATCTTTATCAACTCAGGCCATTTTGTTTCTGTGACTCAAAATCTTAATGGTATGTTAGGAGATAAAAGAGATGCACTTTTTAAAAAAATTCCTCTAGTCTTTCAACAATTTTTTTTATAAATCATAGAAACATAAAAACTGAGTCAATAGGGAAAGATTAATAAATTCGTAGGTGTTCCTTATCTATTCCCTAATTATGGTATTCTAATAACAACAATAAGACACCTTAAAAATTTATACCAAACGCTCACACTTCTATGTCACACATTGTTTAAGTTCTACTTACCCCACAGAGGTTGTCACCGCCAAGACTGCAGGGCTCAAGGAGGTCACCATTTGACCCATGCTAGTTCTGAACTCTATGGAGAAGCAAGTTCCTGAGGACGCCAGTTTTTAAACAGTGAATTTCATCTAGGGGAGTAACGGGGAGGCTCCCCATTCGTCTAAGTTTCAGAACCTAATACTGGAGGCCTGTTACGGGTTTTTCACCATAAGATGTGCAACCTGACGCCTTCATGTAATATAGATCCCGTCAACCATGGTAGCATCTGTGGATGGACAGTCTTTGCTTTGCCCCTGTGTTGTGCTATTTGCCCATTACCCATGTCACCCCTGAGTGAACGGTTCTAACCTGTGTGTTTTTTTCTTCTTATGATATAAACCTGAGTCTGCTATACTAATGGAACTAAATGTCAACTCTAGCTTAGGATTTTCATGAGAGCCCATCAGGAGTAGAAGGTTGTGGCAAAGGATCATTTAAATATTTTAAGGTTGAAATTCTACAATTATGTGGCCTCTCAGCACTCTGTGGATGTTTTGCTGAGGTCTCACATCAATTTGTATTTGAAAGGTGGAGGTTAAGCTGCTCGACCTGCAACTTCTTGGAGAAGTTTTAGTACATTAGCTAATGCAGTGCAAAAACCTAATCAGAATCGGGCATCTCGTTCTGCATATCAACGAAAGCTATCGAATTTGTGGCTTTTGCTAGCTTTGCAGAAAGGGACTTTTAAAAATACCCCTCTTGATAGTGTAAAACTAGCAAAAGCCACAAATGGAGTGGGTTTTCGCCTCATGGAAAGCCTTTCGCATCCTGGAGCTCCAAGCCAGCCTCTGCACTACTTTGCGGTTTACAACTCCAATCTTCGAAGCTCCTGAGCTCTTGTTGAAGCTGAACAAGTTCCACACAGACCACCAGAGTGGTCTATGGGATACTGCCCATCGCGTCAGTGGCTAATGCTTCTCCATCTGCTTCCAGATTCATAGCAGTAGGGCCAAAGAGTCCTACTCGGGAAAGCAATCTGATGACCCCAGGTGAGTCAGTGGTGGGAATGCCAGGCACTGGCATGTCTAAAAATGGATGTGGGGCGGGATGAAATGGAGCGGTCCAGCTGAGAGAAGTGAGAGAGCTTCAAGAGGTCATGAGCGACATTTGGGAATATTTCAGTATTTCGAGCATCAAGTTATTCTTGTGAACAAATCTGCATGAAATATACGATAGGGGACAACTTGGCTTTGGGCTTGTCTATCATCTGATTGCTTGTCCCTCTACTTATCCACTTAAATACCAAGAAAATAAACAAAAGAACCCTAGATTACCCACATACTTATCTGAAGAGTAGGCCTAGAGATAGGAAAGAAAACTGCAGAACTTCTTTTTACGGCATGCCGTAAGAAGGCTCGGTTTAAACCTTAGATTATGACCTCTTTTTAAACTCTGTTTAAATTCTTTTTAAGTTCTGTTTAAACCTTAGGCCAGTTGGTTCGATTGCTACGTCACCATTAGAGCTTGGTAACTCTCGCCTTGATGTTGCTGGCGATGACAGTTTTAATATTCACTGAGAAAACTTGTATGGTGAATTGGAAGGGGACAGGTGAGTCCATTGGGTCCCTTTTAGAACTGCACACTGTAGGAGAACATGAGGAAAGATGAAGCTTGGTGAAGAGGTGTACTTTAAACTGACTATGGGTCGAGTTGCGTACTGCTATACGATTGATTAGATAAATGGTGACCCTTGACTGACTGGAAAGTAGCCATGTGCACACTGCATGCATTACACTGTAATCTCTGTGTGCTTATGTCAGCGGTCAAGGGTGAATGAGTCACTCACAGACAGTGTAATAATCCGTGTGATCAGTGGTAACAAGGGCGGGGTATTGCCGCTATGACATCCAATCAAGAGCTGCCAGGGAAGTGGGGCTAGAAACCCGGTTCCTGGGCTGGGGTCTGCTGGAAGAGCAGGAGTTCACCAGACTGTGAAGAAAGAAGGAGTAACACATGCAATGGCCCCATGGTGTGCAGAGGTCAGTGCCCGTGACAACCGTGAAGGTACCCATATGCACTTCAGAAAGTTCTGTTCAGGAAAAGACACTGTATGTATGTAGGGGACCCAAGGTCTTTCCAGGTGGCTTAGCAATGGAATATCGTAGTTTTGAAAATAGACATTCAAAGAGCCTGCTTCGATCAGGTCCATGGTGCCGTGGAGCCTGACTGAGAAAATCCACTATAGCATTTTCCACTTCCCAACCCCAGGGATGCTATAAAAAATGAAGACAATAGGCATAGACCTCAGGGTTTTAGCATGCCCCAATCTAGTTCAATACAGCCTTGTGTATCTTATTTAAAACCAGACACGATGTTTCCCTTCTCAAAAAAGAACTTACTTAGACTTAGTTTTCAACCTCTGTCGCTTGGACAGTGGGAAGCACGGTATCAGCGCCAGGCCTCCGAGAAGAAATTTGCAGCTGTTTCCCAGAGGTCAGAGCTGCTCCACTGTAGGACCCTACACGCAAACATCTAGACAAGCCTGGAATGGCCGTGTGGCACCAGTATCGAAGCTGTGCTTGATCCGGAGAAGCATGTGAGCTCCAGTGGCATTGCTGTCACACGGGACTGACTGTACAGCGTTGAAGAGTAAGCAAGGTGGCTGGGTGGCGTGGAGACGACGGCTATCTAGGTTTGATCTCCCAACGATTCTCTCTGAAAGCTTGTATACCAACGACCTTTCCTACCAGGGTAAATTTCTGAGTAAGAGATTCGTTTTAATAGCAGTTGTGCTTATTAAACAATCCACACCGTTTGTTTTTCTTCTTGTTTACTCGTTACAGCTATCACAGAAGCGGAAAAACAAATCAGGCTAATTCTGCTGTGAACTTTGCTTTTGACATCTTTCTATTTTTCAAAGAGAATAAATGTGCTGCTACTTGACTGCTCTCTCTCAGACTGAAGAAACAGAGAGCTATTTTTGAAGCTCCTTAAATCAGAAGCTATGGCTTTCTACAAAAACAGCCCCGCAGGAGATCGAGACTGTGTTGCGAAACATGTGATAAAAAAAAAAAAAAGGAAGAAAGAAACAAACCGTAAAAATGAACTGGGATCACCCTGTAATTGGGCAGAGAGGGCTTCCTGCAGTCTTCCTTGTTTTTCTAAAAGCCACTGCTTTTGCAGCCCTCACCTTTTGCTGTAAGACATTGTATACAAAAATCTCCAATTGCCGAGCAAATCATAGCCAAGAGTCAGACCCCCTGTTTAGAAGAGACCTTTCTCCCCTCAATATTCTCTTTTATTGATGTTATGAAAAGAAATTAGAGATACACAAAGAATCAACAGTCGCTCTGGTGGAAATGCAAGCCCTGTACAAAGAACTCCGGGAGGTTCTCCCCACATATCGGCATCTATGCTTGGGTGGGATCAGACCGAGTTGTAAAGTTAATTGTTTTACAGCTGTGCTTCAAGACAGACACCTTGAGCGGCATTGGCAGATAAGTGCTTTGTAAATAAAATGAGTTATCATTCTTATTATTTTCCTTAGTTTTGCTAACTAGTTATCTCGCCAGCCAGAATGGAGACAGGAAAAGCTATAGTTCTGTGTGGCTCCCAAATGATGGCTATCATTCATTTATGCGTCTCATCCCATAATCCTCCTGGGATCCTGATGATGGTTACTTCAGTAAGCTTGTCTGTCTCCCGTTTCTCCTCTGAAGCAGGTCCCCAAATAATTGCAACATTTTCCTTGCAGAGGGAGGGCAGAGCAGCAGGAAGTGTTGAATATGCATGCAGTTATTAACTACAGGTAATATTTAGTGGCTGCTCACCCTTTTGTGGCTCTGAATTAGAATACATTGAGAAACGCACACATAAAAAAATGTGCTAAACATTTAAGGTGCTTCCCCATCTTCTCGTTATGGTAACAATTTCTAAGTCCCATTTTATGGTTTTTGTATAGGCGGGGACAATCATCGTTCTAGAAATCCAAGAAACATGTATATCCAGAATTTTTAGGAGTGAGTGTTAAGAGGGTTCATTTAGAAGACACGTTGGGATTCCTTCTCTAGTTATAATTTCTTGTTCATATATTTTTTTAAATATAAAATGGTGGGTAGCAATGTTCTCCTTAAAAAGGCTCTTGCTGGAGAGAAGGCTCCATGGTTCAGAAACATATTCTCTTGTAGAGGCTCTGAACTGGGGTCTGAATATTAACATGAAGTGGCTCGCAGCCTCTGGTATCTGCAGCTCCAGGGGATATGACAACCTCGTGGGCACTTGCACCCATGTGTGTACACTGCACACAGACACACAGCATACACATGATTAAAAACCCTTCTTTTGAGATGTTTCTGTGAAAAACCTATTGTACAAAGTCCTAGCATGAATAAAAACACGTGCAATGCCTTCCTTCCACTAGGCTGCAAAAGCTTATAAATCTCACTGCTTTATGAAACTAACAAATTTTGCTTGACAGGGCACACTTTACACTGGCTTTTCTGAATGTATTTCACATGAGTAAGGAATAGGGTGCAAAATTATGGGGCAGGGAGTTAGATCTTACTTTTAAAAAGTAGGTTTTAAAATTTACTGTGGTTTCTCCATACTTTAAAAAGCACCTTCGTGTGATGCTAGTGAATTACAGTTTTTACCCATGTTTATGGCATGTAAACTTCCTGGTACAGATGGATAGACAGGAACGTTATTCTTGGAATTTGTTGACAACATGGGTACAATTTTTCACTTCTCCTGTTCTTGGGGAATTCTGTAAAGCCATAAATTAAATATTAGCTGGCTAGCATGTTTCTTGTTAGAAATAAAGGAACTTTAACACAGTGCACTGACTGGTTCCAGTGAAGTCTTGGTGCTGAATGAGAAAAATGGATGTGTCTCTGCTGCCCTGGTGAACACAGACCTGGACGCTAGAAAGAAAATCTACTGGACTTGAACTAGCTTCATGTGCCATTGATGATGCCTTCTCTATGGTTCTGAAGTTTGTGTGCAAAACAAAGTCACAGAAAGAACACTGATATCCTAGGCAGGAGAAAGTGCAGCTGATTAGGCACTGAAAACAGAACCCTCTGGAAAACTGGCCTCTTTGGCATAGTCAATGAAAGCAAGATACTAATGATAAACGCTCCAGTTTAACAACTTCTGATGCTGCTCAGTGGCCAGGAGTAATCTGTCATTGAACCATTTTCTCTGTGCGTGGTGTGTGTACATATGTAATCTTGTGGCTAGAGGTATGGTGTGTGTGTGTGTGTGTGTGTGTGTGTGTGTGTGTGTGTGTGTGTGTGTGTGCAAGTAGAGGCCAGGGGTCATCATTTGGCAGAGGTTTTAGGGTTACTATTGCTGTGATGAAGGGCTAAATTGGTTTACATATATCCTAAATCACAGTCCATTAAAGGAAACACACTAAGGCGGAAATTCAAACTGGGTAGGAACCCAGAAATAGGAGCTGATGCAGAGGCCACGGAGGAGTGCAGCTTACTGGCTTGCTCCTCTTGACTTTCTCAGCCTGCTTTCTTATAGCACCCAGGACCACCAGCCCAGGGACGTCACAATAAATTGGGTACTCCTGCATCAGTCATTAATTAAGGAAATGCCCTGCAGGCTTGCCTGCGTACAACATGATTCATGGAAGTCAATTTTCAGTTGAGGTCCCTTCCTCTCAGATGATTTTAGCTTGTGTCAATTTGACATAAAATGGCCAATACCTGAGGATCATTTGTTTTGAACACTTGGCCTCCAGCTTTGAAGGGTGTGGCATGTTATGACTCATAGTGTGACTCAAACAGTGTGACTTTGAGTTATACCTGCCCGACTCTGGCCACAGACTTTGCTCCCTGCTAATCTGCATGCTGCTGTTGACAGAAAGCTACGGTGGCTGCCCTTGTGCATGGTCAATGGCTGCACTGCCTTTGAAGCCAGGTGTCCAGACAATTCTCTCCTCTCCCCATTGCTGCCAGGTAGTTTGTCCTGTTAACGAGAAAAGGAAGCAGTATAATCACATCTGTATGTTTGTGTGTAATACTTTTTTATTTCAAGATAGTGTAGAGTTCCAGCAATGCTCTACCCGGACGCTCTTGACCACAAGCTCTTGCATAGCCACAGAGAACTCCAGTGCACACCAAACCCAGGAATTGGAAAGCAGTGCAGTATCGTGTGTTACTCAAACTTCCCAAGTCTTCTCATGAACTTTCAAAACCATGTGAAATTTTATCATAGGTACAGATTGCGGTAATCAACACAATTAAATTATAGAAATGCTTCATCCACATAAAGAAAAAATGGTGTGCATTGCCCTCAACAGGTCAAAGTCTTCTGACTCCAAACTTGGCAACTCATCATGTCTTCTCCAACGCAGAACCTTGTCTATTTGAGATTGAGATTGTAACTCAAGAAACATTGTAAGCAGTGTGTGTGTGTGTGTGTGTGTGTGTGTGTGTGTGTGTGTTCTTTTTAAGATGACTTTTGACTCTCAAAAAGAGAGTCAAAAAACCGTGAATGCGCAGCTACCTTAAGCTGAAAATGAAGAGAGTCATAAGCAACATGCTTAATGTGTGAAATAACAAGGCTTTACTCTATGTGACCTATAGGACATTCACTCTACATTTAAGGGAACACAGAGGCTTAAAGTGAAAGTATGGAAAAGGTATTTTGTGACTGGGAAAGCCAACCACAAGACAGCAGAAATGTTCATTCTTCTCTCTGACAGACCTTCAGGTAGCAACTGTCAAAGGGCACAGAAGCATCAGCAAGAAAGGGACACACACACACACACACACACACACACACACAATGCACACCCAATGTTAGACTATATGAACACACATGAAGTAATCACTCATGGAACTGAGAAGAGACGTGGTAGGCAGCACAATTGGAGATTACCAATACCTTGCTTTCAGTAATGGATAGAAAATCAACAAGGAAAAGAGCTCTTGAATACTACTGAGAACCACATAGTCTTTAACAGCAGAGGGATACATGTCCCGTGCCACCCATACATTAGGTTAGAAAATAGCCTTTAAGAAGTTTAAGTTTATTGAAATGCAATCAAATATGTTCTCTGATCGCAATGCAGGAAATTAAAAAAAATAGCAGTGAGAAAAACTGAAAATTCATAGATGTGTCAAAGTTCAACAACACTCTTGACTAACCAATCAGTCAAATAATCAAAGAATAATAAGAAATCCCTTTAAAGAAGTTAAAATCTGAAAAACCCACAGACTCCATTGAAGGGTAGGAGATACAACAAAAGCTTCTAATAACAATTCATACATTAAAAAAATAAGAAATATCTCTAACAGATAGTACATCTCGGAGAACAAGAGAAGTAACTAAGCAAATTCTAACAGGAGGAGGGGAACAGTTAGGTTAGAGGAAAGATAGATGAGGGGAGAAAACAAAAGAATTGTTAACATTGAATGTTTTGTGAAAAGCTAAAACTCACAAAATCTCACAGGATTATTTGAAGAAAAGAAAGAAGGTTTAAGTAAAGATGAGACTAGAAAGATAGTACAGCTGAAATCATGAAAATAAAAGAATTTTAAAAGACTTTTTAAAAAAATATATGAACCTAGAAAAACACGAAGAAATTCCTGAAGACTGATCATGAAGAAATAGAAACTTTGAGCAATTGGTTAATAAGAGATGTAATTAGCAATCAGAAACTCCTTTGCCTTCCAAAACCCAAAAATTTCCAAAACAAGAAAAGCCTAAGATATGGAGGCTGCACTGGTGAATTGTGCTACATATTTTAGATCAATATCGGCAGTGGGAGGAGAGATGGCTCAGCTGGTAAAATCAGTTACTGCTCCTCTACCTGGAACTCCAGCTCCAGGAGATCTGACGCCCTCTTCTGGCTGCTGAGTGTGTGTGCACACACACACACATACACACACACACACATACACATACACACACACACACACACACACACACACACACACACACACGTCCCTATTGATATAATTGAACTTGAATAAATCACGAGAAGAACAGCATCATTATTAGCATTTGAAAATCATCTTCTGAGACTGGGATTGCCTCCATGTTTATGTTGGTAAAAGACACTACCGGATAGCCTCATATAATATCCTGGATGGATGCAAGTAGAATCCTCAGCCAAATGTCATAAGCCAAATTTAACAGCACATTTAAGATCATCCATCAAGGTCAACAGCGTATATCCCTGGGCTGTAAGCATAGTTTATCATACAAAGGCCAAACACAACATACCACAGTAGAAGAACTAAGGATAAGAAGATGTGAGCATTTCCACTGATACAAAACATTTGACCAGTGTCCACTTATTTGCATTATCGAAGCAGATTGAAAAGAGCAGGCGATGAGATCAGCCTAAGAGAGACGACATGTAAAGTGCCCAGGTGATGTCCCACTCTTCTGTGACCAAAAAACAATGTCCTGTAAAGTCAGGAATAATACAGGAGTACATTTACTATTCAATATGAATGCTTATTACGTATGATAGAAAAATCAGGCAAGAAAGAAAGCAAGTCACATTCATACCATGATGTCTATTCATACATGATATTACATAGGCAACATGCACATATATACACATGAATACATACAAACACACACGTATCTGAAGTGAAGTTACAAGAGGCAAAGCAAGCACGTGCGCACACACACACACACACATGCATGAACACACACACACACACACACACACACACACACACACACACACACACTGTGGGTTGCTGCTTCTTTGGCAGTCTCCCTGAGAGTTCAAGCTGGCCTTGAGTTCTGATTCATCCAGCCTAGGTGTTCTGAGTGCTGCTATATGCCATGCCATACCTAAATTGTTAGATTTTTATACAAATCATGAATAACCTCAAAAGAAAGTTAAATAAAATACTCGTGAACAAATTTAACGAAGGAAGTAAGAGACTTGTTTACTAAGAAGGAGAAAACAATGCAGAAAGAAACTCAAGACCTAATTAGATGCAAAAAAACAATAGCCTTATCTAGAAATCAGAGGTTTAATATGAAGAACACTATCCCCATTGTCCAAAGCCATCTCCAGCTGCTTTTAAATGAAAATGTGGAAGGCAGTCCTAGAATTCTTCAGTCGAGACAAAGTACACCAAATAATCAGAGTTGGTTTTGAGAAGGAAGAATAAATCTAGAGGCTTTGCACTTTCTGCTTTCAAAACATGTGACAATGACTGGCCCTATTTGAGACCCGTGAGAGAGAGCCCACCACTGACGCTATTAATGGTACTCTGCTGCAGTAGCAGACAGAGCCTAGCATAACTGTCATCTGAGAGGCTTCACCCAGCTATTGCTGGAAAGACATGCAGAGACCCACAACCAAACATTAGGCAAAGCACAGGGGATCCTGTGAAGAAGGGGGGAAGGATTGAAGAAGACAGAGAGGTCCAGGACACCACAAGAAAACCTACTGAATCAACTAACCTGGGCCCCTAGGGCCTCACAGAGACTGGACCACCAACCAGAGAGCATGCATGGGACAGACCTAGTCCCCCTACACACAGGTAATGGGTGAGCAGCTTGGTCTTCATGTGGGACCCCTAGCAGCAGGAGCAGGGGCTGTCTCTGCCTCAGTTGCCTGCTTTGGATCCCTTTCCTCCAACTGGGCTGCCTTGTCTAGACACAGTAGGAGAAGCATCTACTGCAGTTTGTCATGCCAAGGCTGGTTGAAATCCACAGGAGGCCTCCCTTTTCTGAGGAGAAAGGAAGGCAGGGTAGGGTCAGGGGAGAGAAGAGGATGGGACTGGGAGGAGAGGAGGGAGGGGAAGGTTCCATTGAAATGTAAAGTTAATTAATTAATAATGAAAACAAACAGTAAAAAAACAAAACAAAACAAAACCATGTTACAGCAACCAAGCTCAACCGTGCTATAAAGACCAAAAATGGCCAGGATAACAAAACAGAAAAGCTTATTGCATTTGGTCAAGAAATTTAAAATATTTAGATTTATTCTTATTTCATGTGAGTGAGTGTTTTCCCTGCATGTATGTGTACCATGTGTGTGCAGATGGGGCAGCATATCCTCTGGAACTGGAGAAACAGACAGCTGTGTGTCTTCTTCTAGTTAAGCTTTTCTTCCACAGTAGCTACTTTTCATGGGACCAAATGGTGCTGTACAGGCTGCTGGGGGAGAAAAGTCATAGCCATCTTACCACGACGTAAAACCGGTGAACTACAGCAGTGACCGCCTGCTAAGACGTGTCCATTGGTACAATGGAGGCACGAATGCTATGGGGTGTGTCAGTTACTTCTCTGTTGCTGTGGGGGGACGAGACCGCAAATGACTTATGAAACAGTTTATTTTGACTTATGGTTTCATAGAGATAAATGTCCATCGTGGTGAGGAGGCATGGAAGCAAGCAGCAGCCTGGTGGCTGAGAGGACAAACTCGAAGCAGGGAAGGTACAGACCTTAGCGTAAGGTTATATCATTTCTAACCCCATCTCCTCCAATGTACCTCCTCCAGCAAGGCCGAGCTATTTAAACCTCCCCAAACAGCGCCACCAACTGGGTCAAAAGTCGAACTATACAAATTTATAGAAGAGAATTCACATTCAAGCTACACGGGGTAACTAACAGCCTTCTGACTGGATTTGAGCCCCACTCTACAGGATGGAGTGCTCTTGGGACTGTAACCTGGGAAGATCATAGGCCTTAGGGGAGAACTACTATTATTTTGCTAAATGGATGCAGTAGCAAATGGCCCTTTAGATACTGACCTTTACACCATAGATAGTGCCGCTCTCAGACCGCAGCAGAGAAGCTCCTCCTGTTAAAACAGAGGCTCGGGATCTGTTAACTACAAAACACAAGTAGCTGAGGAATATTCAGTCCCAAATGAGGCATGTATTACACCCCTCCCCCGCTAAGGCTCAGGGATCATTGAGGAAGATGAACAGAAAGATTGTAAGAACCAGAGACTGGGAAGGACTGCTGTGTAGCCTCGGGTGCACACGTGACCTCACAGTAGCTGTTGTTGCCCACACAGGGCTGCACAAGGTCAAGCCAGGGAAAATGGGGGAGGGGCTGGGGAGGGGCTAGGGGAGGGGCTGGGGATTGAGGAAGGGGCTTCCGAAGTTACTATTGAGGGTGGTGGATTCTGAGTGAGGGACAGTCATGTGGCCTTGGGTAGGTTGCCCACACTCCATGGCCTCCATCCATGAACATATGGGTAGCACTCATTGTATTCAGTGACTAACCACAGAAAAGGACACGAGGGGCGGGAGAAATGGTTCAGTGATTAGGAGCACTTGCTGCTTTTGCAGAGGACCTGGGTTCAATTACCATCATCCACATGGTGACTCACAGCTGTCTGTAGATCCAGTTTGGAAATCTGGAACTTTCTTCTTGCCTCTTCGGGCACCAGGCACATACATGCTGCACGAATACATATACAGCATGCCCATTCACCCCTAAAGAAAAAATTAATCTTTTTTAAAAAATAAAGGACATGAAGTTGGGAGGGAGGTGAGGCAAGGAGTCTGGGAGGCTTTGGAGGTTAGGGGTAGATATGGTCTAAATACATTGTAGCCATATATGGCATTCTCAAAAAATAAATAACATTTCTAAGAGTTTATAGGCACACTGCATAAGGAAAATAATCAAAACTCAGTCTGTGAGCTCACCTTGGGGTGTTTATGAAAATCTAAGCCAAGATACTTACACTCTCATGTCCTCTGCAACATCATGCCTAATGCTCAACAGATACAAGCAACCACAATGCACGGTGAAGAGGGGGTACATACACACACACACACACACACACACATACATACACACACAAACACACACACACACATGCACACACACATGCACACACATACACACACAAACATACACACATGCACACACACACACACACACACACACACACACACGCACACACTGGACTAATGCAGCCATCAAAAGAACATCCAGGCCCATGCTACAATAGGAATGGCTTGGGGACATTTCCCCAAGTGAGAGAAGCTGTTCATGAATGGGTGGGGCCTACCTACACCCATCTGGGTAGCTGAAGCAGTCAAGCTTGCAGGAACAGAGACTGGAAGTCACCAGAGCCTGGGAGGGGTGGCAGGCCAGGATAGAGCTCAGTAGAGGAGACCTGCAGGCCTGCAGGATGGAAAGGCGCTGGAGCCAAGCTGAGCTGTACCTCACTAAGCTCACACTCACGCTCACGCTGCCATGTGCTTCCCCCGCGACTGCATCAAAGCAACTGGTTCCTTGTAATGCGCTTTTAAACAGTTTTATTTAAACAGTGTAGGAAGTAACACATTTGGATACCTTCCTAGGCTAGTTCACAACCGACCCCTATGCTCTTGTGTTTGACACACTTAAAACAGCCCCAGTGTTTTGGTGGGTCTCAGAATTTAGGGATGGTGTGCTAAGCAAATTAGTCTTTCTAGGAAAGACAATACAAAAAAAATGGTCTAAGTACTTAAGAGCTCGTTCGATATTGAAAGTGACAGGAGGTAATGGAAAGTCAGTTTGCTCTTCTAGGAGATGACTGAGGGCTGTTTGCAATACTCGGTTCTAAATGCAGACGGCTCGTGCCAATCACAACAGCTCTGGGAGGCAACTGATTACAGCATGTGTGATTCTCTGTTACCCCCTAAGCTACGTGAAGACTGGACCTTTACATGCCTATTAACTATTCTTTTTTGAACTTATACATGGTTACATTGCCTATCGTAATATCCCTGTATAAATGTGTCATTATATAGTTAGAAGATTATCTATGGGTGTGACAACCATCGTTAAGTCATTTAGAAAGCGTTCAATATGTTTAATGATTGCTTCAGAGAGATAAAAAGAACATTTCCATGAAATTATTTAGTACTTTATCAGGGGAGAATATGTTGCTACTGCAGTACTATTTAATATTTAATAATGGAAAATAAATTTTAAAAATTCGTATTAAAACTTCAAATAGCCATGTAAGTTCATGGATGCCAATGATACGACAAGAGTCGCAGGCAGGAGCAGGTCATTGCATTTGGGGACAAAGCAGTCCCTGAGGGCTGGGTTCTGAAGCTTGCCTAGGAGTTTGGGAGCCTCTAGAGAGGCAGGGTTCTTTAGGGCAGAGTATCAGCAGCCTGCACTCCAGATCTTAGACCCTGTGTCTTCAGACTCTACCAACTGCGGATAGGCGGCATTTGAGAGTATACTGAACAGGCAGAGATGATTTTCTCTTCCTTACTTCTTATCAATGCACTCTATTAACATACCATTTGCATTGCTCTGCATGCAAGTGACCTGGAGACACCTGAAGCACGGGGAGACTGTGTGGAAGAGGCATGCAGACACTCCCCATTGTGTAGGAGGAGCAGGAGCCTCTGTGTATTCAGGTAGTAAATCAAACCTAAGGTGGTCTTCCTGTGTGTGCTGTGCTCTTAGGTGACCCGTGGCTTTCCGTGAGCCCCGAGCCCCTCTCACATACCATGTGATACTCTATCAAGAGACAAAACTCCAGCCAGCGCTGGGCTTGGAGTCTGGCTTGCCAGTTCTTAGACAAATGACTTGAACTCTGCCTAAATTTCCTTGTCTGTAGAATGGGTGGGAATTAAGAGCATTACTTTGCAGGGTCAATATGAGAATTAGAGAAGTCAGTAGAAACCAGTAGTCAAAATTCTTAGAGCAAGCAGGAGCTATATTTATATTTGTTAAATAAATAATAAATTATAATAAATAACCCAGAGGCCACAATTGACCTTTTTTGTCAGTGTTGTTGCAGGCAAGAGGATTGTCCTAAGGACCAGACTGACTTCATCATTTCTCTGCCCAGTGTCTTAGCAAGAGAGAGAAGTAGCTGAGGCTCCCAGCTTCAGTAGCAGGCATGTTGCAGAAGCAGGACAACAGTTCTTACCTTTTAGCTTCTTTTCTTTCTTCGTTCTGTTACTATGTTTCATTTTGTCTCTGAAGTTTGGTTTCTCTGAAGGTCTTCTGTAGCTCAGGCTGGCTCTGAACTTGCCGCATAGTCAGAATGAGTCTGACCTTGTGAATGACTTGCCTCTATCCCCTGAATTCTAGGGTGACAGGTGCTCAGCTTTGTGTATTGCTGAGGATAGACCCAGAGCTGTGTGCGTGCTATGAAAGCACTCTCTTATCTGAGCCCCAGCCCTAGCCCAACATTCTGTTGTTATTGATTTTTGTTTTGTTCTGTTTTGACTATTTTGATACAGTTTCCTTGTGTAGCACAACTGACCTTAAACTTCTGGTCTTCTCCTCTCAGTCTCCTGAGGGCTGGGATCATAAATGTGTCCCACTAGGCCTGACCTGTCACCTTTTATAGTTATCTGCTGTTTGTGTCAGATGTTCTTGATACTCTAGTCGTGGCAATTATATTTAGCTTTCTTTAAAGTTAACTTTAGTCAGAGTTCTGATCAACTTAAAGAAGGCTAATTTACTTTTCTAAGGTTTATTTTCTTTTCGTTTTGTGTATCTATGTGTCTGTGTATCTATGTGAGAGTATGCACATGTATGTTTGTGTGCACTGAGGTCATAATGGCATCTGATCACCCGGAGCTGGAATTGTTTGTGAACCACTGAACCTGGGTACTGGGATCTGAACTCTGGTCCTTGTGATAGAGCAGTAGGCACACTTAACTGGTATGCAATCTCTCTAGCCCAAGGCACCTAATTTGAAAAGAAGTTTGGAAAAATCAAACAACATTAAAAAGAACATAGTTTCTTAAAGAGTGAAGTTTAGAAAGCTTTGACTCACACAAAAGCACAAGCCTGTGGCTCTTACATGGTTTGAGACAATGCTCTCAAGTTCTTCCTTTACGCATTGGACAAAGTACATGGTTTGGTCTGTTTGCCTCCCCACATTGCCACTTGCCTAGTCTACATAAGCTGTATCCTGTATCGTCAAGCAAAGTGGGCGGGGGGCATAAGCACTTTGTGCTGTTGCCTGAGTGGACCTCTCTGCTCTGCTGAGAGTGTTGGGTCCAGCTATCTGAGGAGTTCTGCTAATTGCCTCATTAGGCAATCTCAGTGCAGAGACAATATTTAAGTACATCAGTGCAACTCCTGGGTATATGTAGGACTTAATAGCAGATGAAGCCAAATGAGCTGAAATGGAAAATTTATTTCTTTTTTAATAAACATTCTTAAATTCTCATTAAAAAAAAAAGGCAGTAGACAATGCATGCTTTTCGGCAAGATGAAGTTCTTGTTGTAAACGCTTCTGAGCCATTTGGAGAGGCTTCAGAATAGCTTCTGTAAATTACCCAACACTTCTAAGCATCGGGTACTTAACAGGAGCTTTATATCCCCTGAAATTATATGTACAATGTGTGATTCATAACAACCTGACTCACAATGTGTAAATTTAAACACAGCATAGGCCTTCTCCAAGAGATGGCCATCTTTAAAGATATTAGGGGCATTGTTTTATGCAGAGCCATCTTCAACAATGGGTATAGAAACCCAGACCTTGTCCTGCAGTTCCTTGATGTCCGTGGTGTCCCTAGGTCAAGGCACAATGGAAATGGAACACTGGCAGACACAAACAGGCTATCTGCACCCATCCATTTGTGTTTTAAGTTGATCATGCAAAGGGAAGGTGCCTGCAGAACAAAGAATCCCCAAGTTCCCCCAAACCCAGCTCTCCTAGCTCTTTGCTGGCCCTGCCCCCAACTCCCCATCTTGCTTTACATCCCTGATTCCCTGGTCCCAGTAGCCTCCCACTGAGGTCATCACAGCTGCCCACACCCAGGCCTTCAGACTTCAGCATCATCCCAACTCGCTCTCAGCAGAGAAAATCCCTCAGTCCCAGACTCACCCGGGGACCTCTGTCCTCCAACCCTTCTCTGCTCTCTATTGACTGAGGCCGAGGTTCCACAAAAGGAAGTGTCCTTGGACTTGTTTTATATTGCATGTGGTGACCTGGGTGGGGCAGCGTTTCTGGAACTGTCCTCTTCTTCTCTTTACCCTGACATCTCCCTGGCAGGCAGACAGATACTTCTGGGGATGTCTTTACTCTCCCGATTTGGGACAAGAAAGCAATGTGCGCCCTTCGTTTTGGCTTCTGGTCCTCATTTCATACCTGTGTGCTTTCTTTCCTCACGTTCCTGTCTCTAACTTAGAAGACCTGGCCTCAGGTCTGCTCCTACCATTCAGACAAACCGCTCAGCTCACAGTAAAGTCAATCCTGAACTTGCTTAGTGGCACACACTTTCTGTGCTACAGGTTGTGGGCTAGCTTCTTTTGCTTCTCTTTGGCCAAACATCCAACAACCCAGAGGAAGGCTATATTTTTGGTTCAGAGTTCTAGAGAATTCGGTCTCTACTCACTTGACACCACTGGCTTGGTCAGAACACGACAGGTGCAGGAATATGTAAATACTTCACTTCCTGGTAGGTTGGAAGTAGAAGGGAAAGGCAGGAAGGACCAGGTCAAGATATAGCCCCTAAGGATAGCCCTCAGTTATCTGCTTCCTCCAAAGAGGACCCACGGTGTTTACCTCTAACCCACCGCCCTGTAACGCCTGGTATTCGGAGTCTGTCAGGGGATTGACTAATTATCAGAGACCCCAGGATGCAGTTGTCTCTGGAAATGCCATGACACACACACACCCTCTAAATCCTTGGACCTTTCTCCTCCAATCAAGTTGATTATAAAAATTAAGCACCACTGGTTGCCACTTAAATGTTTACATGTGCTTGTTGTCAAGTGTTTTGTGATTGAGCTTAGGGTGCAGAAACCACACCCTAGCATCTGTTTGCTGTGAGTAGACGGGGCATTCGGTTCCTGGGTAAAGTATTCTCAACAATGTGCTTTCCTGGGTTTTAGAAAACAGCTCCATTTGGGCAACTATTAGATGCTTCTTTTTTTCCTTGTTGTTGAACTCTCTACAGCCAAGGATAACCTTGAACTTATAATCTGTTTCTACTTGGTTATGCCAGGTTTATGTGGTTCTAGGAATCCAGGTTCTGTGCATGCCAGACACACACTCCGTCCTTCGTACGTTCACCCCAGGAATCAAGATCCTGGACTTTTACGACATTCCTAGGGCATCTATATCCTACCATTAGGATGAGATTTCCCTTTCATTGGGCCTAGTAAAGAGTGGCAGAGTCAAAGACAGTCAACGGACACTGAAAGTCGGGAGTAATAAGCAGATGACTGCAGCGCTGAGCTCCACAGCCCAGTGTCTTATGTTTACAGTCGCTGATTATAGTCATCCTCAGAGCCAGGCCCAGATGCACATGTAGAGAAATAATCTGCTTGTGATAAGTGCCGTAACTCAGGTGTGGTAAGACAAATGATACACTTTATCACTTATGTGTGGGAACCAGAATGGTGGTCTCAAAGACGTGTTAAAATAGTGGGCACCCGACCCTGGGAAGGGTGCAAAGAATCGAGAGTAAAAAGCAAATGGTGAAGAGATACAGGAGTGTGGCAGGGGGAGGGGAAATTGTATGATTAATTAATTCATTAAATATTAATTGTGTGAACACATGTGTTTCTGTGCAAGTGAGTACAGTGTCCACAGAAACCAGAAGAGGGTGATGTAGCCCTTGAAGCTAGAGTTACAGGCAGTTGTGAGCCGCCTGACCTGGGTGCTAGGGTCCAAACTCAGGTCCTATATAAGAACAGTACAAGCTTTCGACTGCTAAGCTCGCTCTCTCTCCTGCTCCCTCCCCCCACCTCTCTCTCTCTCTCTCTCTCTCTCTCTCTCTCTCTCTCTCTCTCTCTCAATGTTGTTCGGCATGGTAGAACCATGTCTGTCAGCAACAACTTCTTCAGACTAGCTAGTGAGCAGAGTGTCCAAGGTACAGAAATGTCAACCCCTCTAAGAAGTAAGTGTTATAAGTGTTAGGGTCAGGAAAGTCAAATCTTTGCGTTTGGATAGGATCTGCTATTTGTCTCTACTTTGGATATATCCGTATGCAGACTGCTGCAGAAAGAGGCAGTTGATATCAGGGTGGAGACAGCAGCATAAAGCAGGGACCTTTCAAAGACCAGGTCCTTAGAGTGTATGATTCCATGCCATGGAATTCTGAATGCACATCAATTCTTGGCCCTGCGTGTCCTCAGCAACGTTTTACTCACATTTGCACAGACTGGTCAAGGAACTTTATTTCCTGCATAATAAAAGGCATTGTAATGATTAAAAATAAATTTGGAGCTTTTACCTAATAGTTAACACAATGGTAAGAAACTGGCAAGTGTGTCCTTAATTAACAAACAAACAACGTGACCACCAAAAGCCACGGCATAGGCTGCTGTGATGACTTGGTAAAGGTGCTCTCTCCTGCAGAGAACATGGACGAAGAGAAGCAGCTCACAAGTGGTCCTCTCCTCCCCACGCATGCACCATGACACATGCACTCAATCACACACGTGTGTTCATGCACGTACCCACACACAACAGTTATGAAACGTAAAAATATTATAGTATGGTTTGGAAAAAGTGATTCGCTGTAATAAATTTAACTGATGTTTACATGTACATACAACATATATGTACAAAGGTTATGTCTGCTAGGGAGAAGTGTGAAATTTTTCACCTGAGAAATTTTTGGTTCTATGTACCTTCTAAATTTTCCACAACAGATGTGATGATTTAAAAGCACAGATGTGGAAATTAAATCGGTGCTTCATGTTTTGTTACTGGGAATTACTGTTTCGTCATTTGTATCGTCACATCTGCCATCAAGCAGAAACATGAACAAATGCATCCTCTAAGAATGGCTACTGCTGCCGCCTCTCAAAGCTATGGCCCTCAAAGCCTTTCCGGTTCCGAATTTCTCTTACAAAAATCTCAGCAGTGAGTTTAGGAATTTAATAAGTAAGATTTAATTCAATACAGAAAAATTTTTATAAACAAAACACAATAGAACAAACAAGACCCCATGATCTTTTGATCTTTTATTGTTTTTTTGCCTAAGATGGAGATACATAGACCCCTAAGATTTCCTTCCAGTAAGGGAATTCTTATCCCAGCCACCAACACATTCTAAGACAGAGTCTGCTGTCTGATGAAAGGCAAGCACCACCTTCCTCCGGGAGCTGGTGGTGGCTGCCTTCTCTACCTGGGGGCTCTGGGACACAGCCTACTCAGTTTTCACAACTTGGAAATTTCAAACAATAAGGACAAAAAAAATTCTATAGTTCTACTTGTTCTTTGTTTCTTTCCCGATCTTTTCTTTGTCTTTCTTTCATCCTCTGTCTTCTTTCTCTTCTTTTTCTTTTTAAAAATCTCCTAGCCCAACTAGAAATGATGGCGTTAATACCCACCAGAGGGAAGCGGTCATGCATAATTAAAAAAATAATTACCCTCCTTTTCTCCTCTTCGGTCTTGCTGACATCTCCTATCAAAATTTGGGTTTGTGGAGCCCAGTTCTCCCAGGGCGGGCCGAGGTCCCTTCCAGATTGGAAGGGAGGCACTTGGGGAGAGAAACATTAACACTTTCCAGTCAGTGGGGGACAGAGTCGCATAATGCTTCAACAGACTCAAGTGCCACTGAACCCCTGTTCTGCCCCGTGCAGGGGTTCAGCAGACAGCGGCAGAGAACTGATTCAAACATACCTTGGAGGAGGGAACAGGGAGAAAGACATTCCCCTCACCTCAGTCTGGTCTTCATGCATTGCTAGCATGTTCTCCTCTGCCAGGAGTATGTAACACATTGGTTTAACCTGCTCCCTTAATATTTGGCTGGACTTTTTTCTATCAGAAAGAGGGCAACACAAACATAAAACTCAGAGAAACAACAGGTTGCAGTTTGGTCTTTTCCAGGTGACTGAGATCGTTTATTACTGCAAAGGGACTAAATGGCCATTGAGTGAGGAACCAGGAGAGGCGATGCTTCAAGACTGGGAGGGCAGACTCCTACAACTTCTATTTGTATGAAACATGGGAGAGCCTTAAACATCAAACTGTGTAAGCCACACGAGCAAGTGACAGAGGGTAGCAATTACCTCTAAGAGGGAGTCTCTGGCTAATGACGGTAGACAAGGAGGACTCGTGGGGCAATTAGAAGAATCACAAACATATCTGACCAATTTTTCTTGGTAAAAATAACCCACCTGACCGGAGCCATCCTCCCCTCCACCTGGAGCCTCTCTGCCCTGCTGACACCAAGAGCCCTTCTAGTTGAGCCGAAGTGTGCTGAGTGGGAGCTCCCAGGCAAGGTTGCTCTAGTTCTGCTGAGGGCTTTGCGGGCCTCCCTCGGCCTCTGAGAATTCGAGCGCAAGGCTGTGATAACTTAGGGTTAACATCTTTGCATTGAGAATGGTGTCAGCTACTCTCTTATTTCCATCTATTTACACAGCAGGCAGCCTTGCATTGGGTTGTAAAGAAGAAATGCCCCAGTAGGTTTTTTTCCTATGCAGAGAGCCTGCTCCTGGCCCTTTGTGGGTCAGACAGAAAGCAGAGGGGTGAGCTGAGGGAAGAGCGTTTCCCATGTCTTTGATGGCAGCCCCCTAACTAAGCAGAATCCATCGGAAATATTTCATGCTTTGTTCTCAACGAAGTGATAAATGCTGATACGCGCTCTATGTCTATTTCTGTTTATTTCGCTCTTCCCCAGCCCTATGGAAATTTAGGAAAATGAAAGATTGCTTTTCTCAGTTGCTGTAGGCAGTTCCCGTTAGGCTCAAAGGGCTATGGGTGTGTGTGTGTGTGTGTGTGTGTGTGTGTGTGTGTGTGAATGTGTGTGTGTGTATGGATAAGTATGTGAGTGTGTATATGTATAAGTGTGTGTGAGTGTGTGTGTGAATGTGTGTGTGTATGGATAAGTATGTGAGTGTGTATATGTATAAGTGTGTGTGAGTGTGTGTGTGTGTGTGAATGTGTGTGTACGTACAAGTGTGTGAACGTGAATGTGTGTGTGCGAGTGCAGGGTAGAGATCAACACAGATTATCTTCCTCCGTCACCTGCCATCTCATGTTTGAGACTGAACTGAGAACTGACCAGTCTGCAAGACTGACTGGTCAGCAAATCCCATGGAGCCGCCTGACTCCACTTCCCCTGCACTGAGAATGCAGGTAAGCGCTGCCCTTCCGGCTTTTTAAAATGGAGGATCAAATTCCTGCTTGCAAGGTGCACACTTCACCACCCGCGCCACCTCGCCGCCCACGATTGTGTTTCCTGAGATGTGTTTACGCTCATCGGGTCTGAATTTCGGGAATCATTTGAAGAAGAACCATTACAACAAAGTCCATAAGGAACTGAGTTGGGGATATGACCAAACTATGCTGTATAAATGTGTCAAGTTTTAAGAGAATAATTTAAAAGAAAAAAAAAAAACTAACAAGGCTGCAGAGGTGGGTGCTTGGGAGTTTTGCTGCTCTTCAGACGGCCTGGTTCCCATCATCCTCATCCAGAGCGTCACAACTGCTTTTAAGTCCAGCTCCGGAGATCTGACGCCCTGGCTTCGCACGCACGCACGCACGCACGCACGCACGCACGCACAATTCTTAAAACAATATAATAAACAAACAAGAGCCCAAGTGAATAAGAAGGTGTAGGTAGCAGTGTCGTATTCTTGCTTAGGGTAGCTGCCACGGGCAGAGTAGACAGCTGCCTCGGCACGGCTTTGTGTCCATGCGGGACTTGGGGTTTGAGGTTAAATCAAAGCCCCGCCTGCCCGTGGACAGCACAGCCAGGCCTGATGCTCGGTGTAGTCCATATGATTTTGGGCAATGCTAAATTGGAAGGTCCGTTGCTGTTGCACAAAAACCATCAGTGTTATTTTAAGCTTGGGTTTTATTTGGTCTGGAAGGATTGTCCTTTGCCTGGAAATAGCCGCTGCAGCCACAGCCGCCACCCGTCAGCAGGAATATCTGCCAACTGCCTTCCTCAGGGAACAATTTGGTGTCCCGGGATAAGTACAAATTTTATTTTATTATTTTAGCTGGCTGGAGTCCTTGTTTAAGGGGGCATTGTGGATATAGAATGGCTTGTTTTGTTTGGAATGGCAACTCTCAAACTTCAGTGTACATCCGGGTCTCCCAGGGAGTTTGTCATAAGGAAGAGTCTGGAGCCCCACCCTACAGGTCCAGATTCAATGGAACCCAAACATTTCACCAATGCTCCAAGTGATGTTTTCCAGAAATAATACGGTCTGCACTTTGAAGAAGCGCTGGTTTGTGAATCGTATTCCAGGTGAAACCTTACGAAAGAAAGCGTTCTCTTCTGTTCTGAAGGCTGTTGGTAGATCTTCTTGGTCTGCTCCCTAGTGTAAGTCTGGTAGGATGACTTTCTCAGCAGCACAGACTGTCCTGAGCAAAGTCACAGGGAAACACTGCTCGATACTGCAGCAGAAATATGTCAGTGTTAAGTCTGTGACCCTGCCCACACACAGAAGCTTCAGGGATCACCGTGCTTACGTGCATGCTGAAGTCTTCAACTCTGACAGTCTACAAGAAGACCTTTCAAAGACGGGGATCTCTTAGCAATGTCAGGAGGAAAAGCGGCATGGTTTCTGGACCATTCAAAGCAGTTCTTTTCACTTCCGTTACTTAATATATTAATTTTTTTGTCCCATGTGATGACTCCATGTGTGCCTCCTTTCATACTAGAATGTTCTTGGAGGCTGAGCTTGTCACATACCACCGAAGTGTGCCACAGTGAAGGCAAATACTTCATACAGAAAGAGATTTCTTTAGAAAATAAAATAAGCACAGTTTAGAAGATGTGACTTGCGTGCAGCTCCTGTTGAGCTGCGGCTGACATCCGAAAGCGCCCAATGCTTACCTCACGAGGCGTTTGCAGGTAAGAATCTATCTGGACACCCCCCAACCCACCCCCAACTCCACCCCCACCGCCACCACTGCAATTTCTGTTATGAGTTTATCCATCACACCCAAAAGCCACCTTTTGAAATCATTATTATGACTATTACTCTTGGTGTTAAGAACATTTATAATCTATGCTCTGAGCAAAATATTTAGTATCCAGTGCAGTATACTCAACTGAGGCCACTCCGGTAAATGCCCGGGGGTCTTTAATGTCAGAATTGGGACTTTGCGTGATTTAACCATTTAGATTTCCCTCTCTGATCCCTAGACTCCATGTCCTCCAATTCTATTACTTGCCTCTAGGAGTTGGGCTGTTTTCAGATTGGTTAAGTGTTAACTAGTAGCTAATTTCCGTGGTCTTTTTCATTTTCCATCTGTGTTGCAGCAGATGGCAGGAGCTCTCTGTGGTACGTGCACACCCCTTTTTCTGTCGAGCCATCAGTGGATGTCTATGTGGTTTCTATAAGCTGAACACCCTGCAATGGACTGAGGCTTTGCGTGCCTCTGAGAGTGATGCTGGGTCACCTTGAATCTCTTTAGTCTTCGAGGACCTCAGGACTGTTTTCCAGTAACGGCTGTGGTAGTTACCCCCTCCCCAGCAGTGCACGGAATTCCATTTTCTCTGGGCCTTGCTGACATTTGCTGTCTTTTGTGTATCTGGGATTTTGTTTCTTTTGAAGTTGTTTTATTTTGTTTTCAGTATTGAGGATTCAACCAAGGGCCTCTCACATATTTGGCAAATACCCTACTACCACTGGCTCTATTCCTAGCCCTTCTGAACTTTTATTTGAGAGAGAGTATAAGTTTGCCTAGGCTGGCCTTGAACTGATGTTGTCCAGTCTTGCCTTTACATTTCACTCTGGTCAGACTTCTGTCATTGAACTATAGCCCCTGGCAGTGGCCTTGAACTTTGAATCTTCCTGCCTCAGCCTCCCTGACACCTGGAATGACAGACAGGCCTATGCCACTGGAGAAATATCTGAGTCCTTTGCCCCCTTTTAGCCTGGCTCTCTTGTTTAATTGCTGGAGTGTTACAGGGATTCCTTCTAGATGCTCTGTCTTCACGGGGTGTATAGATTCCAGATGTCTGCTTTGATAGTATAGATTGTCTTTCCATGCTGTTGACCAGGCCTTTGTTATTAAGTCAAGGCTTTGACTTTGGACCAGTCTGTCTGGTTTCACTGTTTTGGTTCAATTGCTTGTTTGTTTTTGTCTGTGCTTTTGGTGTGGTGTCTAAGAGACCACGGAGAGGAAAAGGCCCATCTCAAGGAGATTTCTCCCAACGCGCTCTAGAATAGTGCATGACGTGTATTATGAAGATACAATTTTCATAGTTTCAGGCCTTTCACTTGCTCGTTGGCTTATTTTCATATCTTATATAAAATAATGATGCGATATCAATCGGCGTGTACAGCTTACACTTTGAAAACACATGCTCTTCCTCCTCCGTGTCCTCTTAGCAGCCTTATTTTTTAATGTTTTAAAAATATATATTTCTTTGGTTTTTATTCTATTTTTTTTTTTTTTTTTTTGGTTTGTTTTTTGAGACATGGTTTCTCTGTATATCCCTGTCTGCTCGGGAACTCACTCTGTAGAGGCTGGCTTTGAACTCACAGAGATCCATCTGCCTATGCCTCCTGAATGCTGGGATTAAAGGTGTTCATAACTATGTCTTGCTTTTTTAAAAAAAAGTACTTATTCGTGTGTGTGTGTGAGTGTGTGTGAGTGTGTGTGTGAGTGTGTGTGAGTGTGTGTGTGTGTGTGTGTGTGTGTGTGTGTGTGTGTGTGTGTGTGTACAGGTGCCCACAGAGGTCAGAAGAGGATGCCATCTGACATACGTACAGGGAACTGAACTCTAGTCTTCTGGAGGAGGACAGACAGGAAGTAGGGAAGGGTAAAAAGACCTTACTATGCTTTTTTCTGCTGGAAGAGGTCTCTCTCTGTAGCCCACTCTGGCCTTGAACTTGCTAGGTAGATTAGGCTGATCTTGAATTCATAAGGTCCTGCTTCTGGCTGATTTTGGGAAGTGCAATCTCATTGGAGGAAGTGGATCACTGAGGGTAGGGATAGCCCAACCCCACTTCCTCTTCACACTGTCTCTTTAGTGAGGGTGCAAAGTGACCATCTAACCACCGTGCGTGCCTTCCTTGTCTACAACCATGGATTCTCCTCCACAATGCTCTGTACCCTTTCAGAACTACAGGCTCTTTCTCTCTTAAGTACATCTATCAAGATATTCTGTTGTTGCAATGAGAAAGTAACTAAGACATCATTGCTTATTCTTGTACTGGCTGGTTTTGTGTGTCAACTTGACACAAGCCTAAGTTATCACAGAGAAAGGAGCCTCCCTTGGGGAAATGTCTCTGTGAGATCTAGCTGTAAGGCATTTGCTCAATTAGTGATCAATTGGGGCAGGGCCCATTGCGAATGGTGCCATCTGTGGGCTGGTGGTCTTGGGTTCTTGCAAGCTGAGCAAGCCAGGGGAAGCAAGCCAGTAAGTAACATCCCTCCATGGCCTCTGCATCAGCTCCTGCGTCCTGCTTGAGTTCTAGTCCTGACTTCCTTTGGTGATGAACAGCAATGTGGAAGTGTAAGCTGAATAAACCCTTTCCTCCCCAACTTGCTTTTTGGTCATGATGCTTTGTGCAGGAATAGGAACCCTGACTAAGACAACCCTTTTTCAGAATGAAAGGTAATTGGAATCTGTGTATAAGAAGTAGTTCTCTGCTCACTTTATAACATGCTCCGAGGCCCTTCTCAAGGAGCCTTCTCGATCCTTTTCAGGACTCAATGGCCACTGCTTCGAAGCATTCAGTTATAAGTACATGTTATTTCTCCATGGATTCCCCGTGGCATTCTTAGTTCCAGGCTAGGCCAGGATGAATAAAGCAGTTGTCAAGGGCAGGTTTTCATGTGAGTATATTTGAATTCTTCTGGGTGAATAAAAGCTTAAGGTTCAGAAAAACAGAGTTATTCTGGTGGTTTTTTTTTCTGTCTAATACTCAAAGTATTGTGCATCTGCTTTCTTTTATCTCTATAAAACTACCTGCTTGAAATTATTTTAAAAAACCGGGGCTTGGGTTTTGCCATTCATCAACTCTGTGGGCGTTGGATAGTTTATGCGACTACCTTAGACCTGAGGTGAGGAGAGCAACACTCGCTGGGCTCAAGTGGTAAAGGGGCATGGAGGTGACAATCCCTGCCTTACAGCCACTCACAGACATCTCTATGACATTAAGGATTGCAGGTCTTAGTGCCTTTTAAAGAAGCAAGTTAGGAAAGCAGGTTTTGTCAGGGCTTATGGGTCACAGTGATGAAGTCTGTCATGGTGGGGAAGCCACAGTAGCAGAGCAGGAGTTGGGCACATGGAGTCCACAGTTAGGACACAAAGACGAATGCTTGTGCTCAGCCTACCCTGTCCCTTTTCTTCAGTCTAGGACCCCAGAAATATGTGATGGTACCACCCACAGCCAAGGGCGTTCTTCCCATCACAGTTACCCAAATCCAGAAACTCACCTACAGACATGACTTTGTCTCTAGGTGTCTCTAGATCCCGTCACATGGACAGGACCAACTCACGTGATCTTCAGAGTGTAGTTTAGGCTGAAAGGAATCCTTTCCTCTCGTTCCTCGAGATGTCTGCTCTGTAAGATGTCTCCTTCCTCAAGATGTCTGAGCTTGAATCTGCTCAGTAGACCCCCAGACAGGAAGATAAAGCCGTGAAGTCCAAGGCCTGAGGACTGCTTGTGAGATGTTCGAGTCTGCTCCTTGAGTGGTCCGTGTGTCACCAATACCAAACCCTCCATCTCCACCCTGCTTTAAAGATGCTGCCTATGAATGAAGCCAGGACATTTGAGCACTGGAGCTTCCTATCAGTTACTTCACATCCTGGAAAGCACTAAAGTTCGCACTCTGTAATGTGTTAACTAACTTCCTGAAGATGTCTTACCTGTCCACGGAGATAGTAAACCCCAGGGAAGCCAGAAAGTGTTTCAGTTTCTTGAAGGAAGGTGTAGTTAGTGTAAGTTGGAAAGCCACTTTTCACATTGGCCTTACCTCCTTTCTTTCCTTCCATGCTGTCTCTGTAGTCTGGATAACTAAGAAAACTAGGGTACATGAAAGAGGAGATCATCGGGTAGAAAGAGACGTGGTTCTGGAAAATGCCTCGCTCAAATGAGCTTCCCTAATAATTTTCTCCTGCCCTAGCTCTTGGCTCTCCTCTGTGAGGTTCCCCACGGCTCAGCATGGTGTTTTATGACAGAGCATTACCTGACTGTGCTGCAGGCTCGAGCTCCTGGAGAACAGCTGCATGTCTCACACAACAGTTCCCCCCAGCATCTGAGGCAGTGTTGGGAATATGGCAAATGTTTAACATGGAACCAGGTGGAACTAGATGGAACTGGTTGGAACTGGATTTCTGTCTCGGTGCTTTGACTCTAGTTAAACTGTGCTCCTCCTCCCTCCGCCATCACCCCATTTCTAAGGCCTCAGTTGCTTGAGCTTCAAGGAAGGCAAGCAAATCTTCCCCCATCTTTACAGCATACTTTTCCAATCGCTCAGCTGGCAAGGGGTACGTCTTTCAACTCTTCTAGTGTTCAGTGATCATCTGTGTACGGGCACCATGAAGCCCACCTATTCTTGACAACTCACAAATGCCTCACTAGGAAGACCGAACCTTTGTGCATTTCTGCATGGATGTTACCTGGTTCTTTAGGACCCATTGTATTGGCACTCACACAAATAGAGTGTGGTAACATCAGTCATCGCTTTGACATTCTTGAGCCTCTGACCAGAAGATCCCAGAGGAGAATAACACCAAAACCTTACAAATCCCCTTTATTCCCGTCTTGGGAACCACGTAAACCCTCATGTTTAATAGCTGCGTTGGAAGCAGTTGCTCTTAAGAGATGGAGTTTAGAGAAATCATGAAGCAAAAGCCATTCTCTTCTGTATCCGGCTGCAGCCCCCTTTCGCAGTTTGCTTCTCTATGCAATGGTAACCGTGCTGGGGATACCTGTGGACAGACACCCAGGCCAGGAAAAGGCAGATCTGTGCAGTTGTCTTCTAATAAGGTCAAAGGCGCAATGTATTATGCAGCTCTGCGTGTGGCCGGGCTCATTAGAGCGGGAGTGGGCTGTGGGACCTGTGTGGGAGATTCAGAGGCAGGGTTTCATTTGGGGTCTGTGCCTTGTGGGTGTCCTGGGTTTTCTTCACAGAACATGAACTGGGGGAGGAGTGGGGGTGTTAGGAATACTGAAGAAGCCCTGGGGGCATCTGGGAGTCTCACAGGGGCCCTTCACCCTCTATATCTGTGGTTTGATTTTTGCTGGTATTCAGTAAAGCTGGAAGCCAAGCAAACTGCAGAAACCCTTCTTGCTGTTTGTGAGAGATCCCCCCCCACCCTGTTTCATTTCACCAAAAGCTGCTGAGGGCTGTGTTTTGGTGCACCTCAAGAGGAGCAGGAGGCAAGCACTGAAGGCCAAAGTCTGACAGTCTGACAGGCCTGATTGTCATTTGCATGCACAGAGCAAGTACAAGTGAGAGGAGATTGATTGATTTGTTTTTGCTGAGACTCCTTTGTGATCTTTTGGGTGGGTTTCTGGCCCCGCCTCCCAGCCTCCAAGCCCTTGCTTCGCCTGCTGTTGCTTTTTTATTTGGGGGTAATGAAAATTTGTTAGACGCCTTCCCTTTCATCTGTACGTGGCAGGCTGTCACGGCAAAACGAGCCATTCGGCAGTCTTGCTTCTGTCCAAATTGCTAAATGTTTTTTTTCCAATTGCTTCCCTAATGGGCCGAGATAATGGGAGCGGCATGCTCTCTGCCCACGCAGGAGATGCCAGAGCATTTGTCCAGCACACATGTGTGGTGGGCACCCTGCCCCTCTGGCCTCCGAGGGGCCAGCACCTGGCAGCCAAGGGCCTGCTTGTGCACCTGCCCTTTGCCCTTGAGGCCACCAGAGGCTCAGCACCCAGGAATAGCCCTAACTCACCAGGAGGTCCCCCACCAGGTGAGCATCTGTAGAAGAGACAGGTGATCCAAGCAAGAGTTCCAAACCTCAGTCAGCTAACAACCAAGGACCGGCGGCTTTCATGGACTCCAGTTGCTTTGTGCAGAGGGGCGGGCTTCTGGCACTCCCCATGGCTGCCCGTTCTGTGTTGGACACTCAACTGTGGCTGACCTACAGCTTTATGAGCCCGAGTGCGTACCCAGGAACAGAAGTGAGGAGGTTGTGTGTGATAAGAAAATAATTTGCCAAAACTGCAACTATAAAGAGGGCCTGGTGGGATCTCTTATGGTCGGAATAGCCCCGAGCAGCTGCGGATCCTGCTCTCTGCTTTCACAGTTATTTCATTTTTAGAACAACTAAAAAGCCAACTGCCTTGTATGAGCCCGGTGCATCTTGCTTCAGTTTCCATCCAGTGTTCCTTTCTCTTTCTGGGAATCCTAACATCCGTGCAGCCTGGACAGAATGTTCCTTGGCTCGGCGGCTTCAGCTGGTCTGTTCGTTCCTTGGCTCGCTGACAACCGCTCTGCTTGGCTCCAGTGCTACCGTTCCTCAGAACGATCCCTTGAATACAGAGCGCTCCAGCCAACCCCTGTGCGGCTTGGGAACAGGTGCTCCCATACCGGACAGTGCAGTACACCCAGGGGGTAATTGACAAGACCCTTTCTGTTTCAGTGTGTCGACACTCTCCATTATAGGGAGGCATACGAAGAAAGGACGGACGTCAGACTGGGGAAGTGCTCAGTGGAAGCGGCAATTTTATTTTGGGAGCAGAGACAATGACATTAGTGAAGGACAAGAACTCAAGCTTTAGGAAGGCGCCCTTCTGAAGCGAGTTCAGACTTTATTGGCTGCCCAAAAAGAGCTTAAAGAATGGTGACTGAGCACTGTGGTGACCTAAGGAAAGTGCTATTGTAAAATAATTTGGCTAGCTCATTGGAGTGGGTAAGAAATGTGAGTTCATGAAGGAATGAATCCCTTGGTCATAGAAATAAAATAAGAGGAAAAATACATCAGGACGGAACACCCCTGGTTTGAATACTGGAAGAAGGGGCGGGCGGGGGGGATCCAAAATAGCCTTTAATGGTTTTTGTTTGTTTGTTTTGTTTTGTTTTAAAGTAAGTAGATTGACCTAGTGATGGGGATGAAAACGTGAGTTCAAAAACCTGATTCTGGAGAGAAGATGAATTGGTTTGAATGTTTGGAATTGATGCTAAGCTTCCACATACATGGTAGAAGCCTTTCAGACTGTAATTGTAGTCAGCATGGGTGTCCCATAGGGAGGACAATGTAAGGCAGAGGGAAGGCTGAGGCTCACACCTTGGAAAATGCCAAGGACACAGATGTAGAACAACTGTCTGTAAAAGTGTAAATACAAGCATGTGTTCAATGCATGGAAGCTGTTGGGCGTGGTGGGTTTTCACGAGATGGTAGAAGCCAGCCGTAGAGACGGACCAAAGGAAAGGAGGCTTAGACTGGGAACTGGAACTGAAGTGTTGGATACCAGTGCAGATATGGAAAGATCAATGTCCATGGACCACAGGAAGTGGATCGTCAAGGGTTAGGGGATGACAAGTTGAAGAAAAAGAAAATGGTGCCTTAAGAAATGGCTCGGCCGGCTCCTTTCCTGTCCCTGTGGCCAAAGGCCTGACAAGAAGCAACGTAAAGAATACTTTGGTTTGGCTCATTGATAGCTCACCACCAGGAAGCCATGGGGGCAGGGTCCCGGGGCTCACATATGGACAGATTGGGTTAAGGAGATGGGACAGGAAGTAGATCTGTGCACTAAGATTCAAGCCCCCAAACCCCGCTTTCCTCCAGCTAAGCCTCACCAGCCTATGAAGACACTAGATATGGCCTCTGTATTTGGGGGGCCATAGTCATCTCTGTTTCATACAAAACCATGAAGTTGATGGCAGGACATCGGGCAAAGAGGAAGGCAGAGAGAGGGTAGTCTATGGGTGTAAATAATCCTTCCAGTGGTCTCACTTAACTTATGTTATTGACTTTGACTCTGTATGATATAGTTACTTCCTAGAATACTTCAGAGCCTCACACAATGTGCCAAAGCCCCAAGGAGCTTTTATAGTCGTTCTCTTCTGTAAGACTTATCTTTATCATTCAGAAAAGTGTCTTCTATTTATAAGATTCTTAAAATAAGACTATAATGTTCCTTGTCTTGTGATACACTCAGTCTTTCTTTTGATAAAATTTTATGGTTTCTATTGCACTTGTTGTCCCAGAATGTCACAGAGAGATGAGCAAAAAGAAAGCCATCCCTTCTTCCATGGGGCTGTCGGTGCAGCTGGAAGGGGAGAAGGAAACGATAGAAGATCAGATCTTAGAGTAAAGCTTCCAGGCTGGCACCCGCTCTAGTAGGGGATATGGAACCCAGGGCGATGATAACGGTGAAGGGCAGAGGTGGGGAGGTTATGTGGAGCAGGAAGCTCGTGCAAAGGTGTACAATGAGGGGGAGCTAAGGAAAAGCTAAGGAGCAAGATGAAGAGACAGGCAGTTGCTTCCATCCAGAGTAGGCAGGGACATAGGTCAAGGAGTGTGAATTCTAGGTACAACAGGAAGCCACTGAAGGGCTTTCAGAAATAAAACGGCGTAGCCTGCTTGTGTTTGTGAAAGACAGCGTTGTATATCAGAGTGAGCACTGGGTGGCTGTGCTGCAAGCCACTGGAGTGAGCAGGGAGAGGTAGATTATTTTGTATTTGGGTGGGTCTGGAGAGTGGGTGGAGCTGAAAAAATGAGCAGAAGTGGGGTGGGGATATTCTAGCGCTGAATGATGTCTTGGCCAGTAAAGTGTTTGCTGTGCAAACATGGTAACCTGAGTTTGAGCCCCAGAACCTGCATAAAAAATGAGGCAATGTAACCTGTACCTGTAACCTCAGCACTGGGCAGGCAGAGCCAGGAATATGGGGCTTGCTGGCTGGACGGTCTATCTAATCTGTGTTACAGGTCCATTGAGAGACACTGTCGAAAAAACTGAGGGAGAGTAATGTTGATGTGGACCTCCTGCCTCTACACGTGCACACACACACACACACATACACACACACACATACAAATGTGCACACATACATACACACACACACAAATGCACACACACACATACATACACACACACACAAATGCACACACACATACATACACACACGCACACGCACACATGCACACACACGCACACACACACATACACACACATACACACACATGTACATGTACACACACATACACACACACAAATGTGCACACACACATACATACACACACACGCACACACATACATGCATACATACACACACATACACACACACATACACACACACACATGCACACACATGCACACACAGCTTTGCCTGGAAGAAGGTGAAGTAGTCAGACAGGAGACACACCTTCACCGGGTGGGTGGATGACCTCAATGGAGAGAGAATTCAAAGACTTCAAATATTTTACCTCAGCACATTTATGTACAATATCTGAAAAATGTAAGGAGCGTCTTGTCTCAGTCTTTCTAAATACGCACATGTTGGGAAGGCTCTTGAGTTACTAGATGAGAAAGGTTCCTCATTCAGTCTAGTAGGATGTCTAGCTCTGGAACATGGTAGCTGTGACTTAATGACTTCACATACTGTATCCTGGGCTGTGTTTGAAAAGACAAAATTAATAGCTAGGAAATCAAATGGTTACCCACCTGTGAGCATCCAGTCCTCATACATTTATTGATTTGAAGCTTCAGGTTTATGCTTCAGGTATCCTCATACATCAGACTTTCCACCAAAGAACATAGATTATGCTGGAGGGGAGGAGTTAAGTGGAAAGGGCTGGAAATGGGCTCAGAAGACTTGGGTTCCATTCTATACTCTGTGCCGCTCCACAAGGAGCTCCATCTGCCATCTGCTCAGAAACTTAGTGCCTTGAATGAAGGTATGACCAGTAACAGAGAACCTGCCTGGAAGAGGGTTTACATAGAAGATGGATTTTAATGCCACAAAATTGAAATAAAAATGGCACCCTATGATTAACAGCAGACACATATATGCAGTTCTTCTCAATTTCCAGATTGTTCTGAATTTCAGAGTAGACTTAAGTGTGAGTGGGAGAAATGAGAGAGTGTAGCACAGTCTCCTGAAAGGCATCCATTCTCTTCAGGTTGAACCAGAATACATTGTACTGAACAAGAATCCTTCCTATGTCTTTCCAATCAAACTGTTGAGCTCTGTGAAGAGTTTGACAGGGGGAGAGGTCAGGAAAGGCATTAAAAGGCAAGGAGTAGAAATATACATTCAAGGAAAGACTGTGGTCACAACACCAGCAAAACAATGCCTTTAAAAACACTGAGATGTAATCATTTTTATTTTATGTGCATAGGTATTTTGCCTGCATGCATGTTTGTAAGCAACATGTGTGTAGGACCACCAGAGGAGGATGTTGGACGGATTCCCTGGAACTGGAGGTACATACAGTCACTATCTTAGAATTTTATTGCTGTGAAGAGACCTCATGACCAAGGAAACTTATACAAAGGACAACATTTAATTGGGACTGGCTTACAGTTTCACAGGTTCAGTCCATTATCTTAATGGTGGAAAGAGTGGCAGGATCCAGGCAGACATGGTGCTGGAGAAGGAGCTGAGAGTTCTACGGCTTGGTCCAAAAGCATCAAGGAGGAAACTGAGTTGCCCTGGGCAAAGCTTAAGCATAGGCCACCTGACTTCAAAGCTCTCCCCCACAGTGATGCACTTCCTCCAACAAGGCCACACCAACTCCAACAAGGCCACACCTCATAACATTGCCACTCCCCATGAGCTAAGAATTCAAACACATGAGTCTATGGGCCCATGCGTTTTCAATCTACCACAATCACAGTGTGGGTGCTGAGGATCCAGTCATCAAACCAGGTCATCTGGGGGTATAATCAGTGCTCTTGTCCGCTGCATATCATCTCCAGGCCAGCAAAGTCATTTCGAGGGTGGGAGTCTTCTAAGATCTCCATAATCGTTATGATTGCAATTGTCAGCTAGAAAAAGTGTGTGTGTGTGTGTGTGTGTGTGTGTGTGTGTGTGCATGTGCACATGTGTGTGCATACACTCTCCTGTATATGAACAGGAAGAGGCCAGAGGTTGATTTATTTCAGGTTTTTTTTTTTCTATCATTCTACCTTGCTCCCTGAGGTAAAGTCTTTCACTTAACCTTGAGTTCACCATTTTAGCCAAGGCTAACTAGTGAGACCACAGGATCCACCAATCCCCTCCTGCCCCATGGCTAGATGCTCCATGGTGATGTGGAGACCAGGGGCAGATCTGGGCCTATATGCATGAGGGCCAAGCCATCTCCCCAGCCTAAACAATTTTGGAGGGCAGATTTCCATCTTGTTTTCCTAATAATTTGTGCTTCAGTTTTAATGGGTTGGAATAGTAGCCTGGGAAAGCCAAGAGTTGTGACAAAGGCAACTTGGATTTAACAGCTCTGTTTCTGGTTGAATTTGTGGAATAAGCAAATCCTAGAAAGTATGGAAGTTTACGAATTACATCCTTTGTGGTACCTTGCCCCATTCACAATGAACCTTGTTATTTGCCTAACAGAAGAAGCACTTATCTTTAGTGAATATGTCAGAAGGAAGAACCAAAAACAAACAAAGAAACCTGGAAACTCTTTTTGAGTTCTATAGTAGTGGATAAGCTGAGAAAATTATGAAATAGTATGTGGTCATTAAATATGTTTGGTGAAACAAACATAGGAAATTACTCTTTTAATACACTGTTCAGTAAAAGGCATGAGATGATAGTGTGTGTATATACGTGTAATGTTGCTCAACTACAAACTAGTTAGATAAATTTACACACGACATGCACCTGATTACAGTGTATAAAATATAAATACATAGAAAAATGTATGTGTATATGAATTTATATGTGTATCTGTGTACATATGTAATAAAAGCTTTTTATAGACTGCTTTTTATTAACACATTTCATTGTATATAATGATTTTTGGCATAGTTTTGTTTATCCATATAATATACAATATAGTTTCCAAATCAGTGAATATCCAGCAAAATTATGAGAGAATTTTTCACTAGGTGGCAAATTTTCAGAATGAACATGTGTTGCTTCTACAATAAAATACCATCGTTAATTTTTAAAACTCTTCTATGGCTCCCATGAGAAGCACTGTTGTAATGTCAAGCCCCAGAGGTAATGGTCTCAGTCTCAGACTCACATCCCTAAGGGTGTGTGTGTGTGTGTGTGTGTGTGTGTGTGTGTGTGTGCGCGCGCGCGTGCGTGCGTGCGTGTCAGGATTTAGTGTGGCAGATTGGAGCTGTGTCTCTGCAAAGCCGGTTCCACTTCTGAAGGAGAATATGTCTTGTTTATGCTGCAGGCAAAACAAGTTTTTCTTTTTTCCAACCTCAGGTCCATTGTGGAAATGAGCCATCTGTGGCCACCCCGGTGTGTTCCCAGCTTAATGGCACCTTCAGGATCAAACTCCTGGGCTTTTCCAGGCATCTCTGACAGCTGCTGCATTCCTAGCGTTCTTAGATGTAACAAATGGTAAAAGGTTGTGCACTGGGAAACCGTGCCCGTGTATGGGCTGTGGGGAGCAGAGAATAAGAGTCAGGTGAACCCCGTTTGGTGTACCACACAGAAGACAACCGCCCTGGCCTTCACCAGGCTGTGGCAACACTATCTCCTGCCATCTGCACTACACCCAGAGAAAGCCAAAGCACTCGAGGACTCTTTATTTTACTAGCTAAGAAATGATTGACTTTTCTATTGAGTCCTTTCTTCCTCTGTGAATAGAAAACTGAGCTCCCAACCTTCCATGTGCTTGAGGAGCAAGGGAGTTCTTTCTGGTTGGAAAGCAGGGGAAGGATCTCACTGCCCTTTCCACCCTTAGGTGAGCACTTAGAAGCACACAGTCCTCAGTCTCGCCAGGGGAGCGCTGGCCCCACCGGGGTTGATTTTAGGGTAACCTATATGCATCATTTTCTTGCTTACAATTGTGCCTTCTAAAGACCAGGAAGGTTTGCATGGGCTGCTGCTGTTTTAGGAAATACATCTGGAGCAAATCTGATGGCCAACCTGCTTTCAGAGTTAGCCCATTTGCAGTCCCCAGGCCTCTCCTAGCCAGCCAGATATGCTGTTTCCCTGCTGGCCTGCACCTTTAGAATTTTGAACTTCTGCTGCTTTCCCTGTGGAAGAAAGCTAGAAGTAACTCTTGCTAACTTTCCTGGCCTCATCATTGTTGCTCCCCTCACTACTAAGCAGGGGAGAAGGATCATGGGCAATTTGGATTTACTCCCTTAGGGATAGCTGGGGAAATCCATAAGGTGGCGTCAAACAAAATCCAAGTTGGCTTAACTGACTAGACACTTCCACCTATGAATGAAAAATATCTCTGACAGTCTACGAAAGTATTCCTTCTGGGCCTTCTTTGTTTAAACTTAATATTTCCTGTATTAAACCTTATAAGTCATCAGGAGGAAAGCTGAATGCTAAAGAATTCAGAATCAATTAGGAATCCACCAGGAAATCAGAGCCTTCTGTTAAGCTGTAAAATGGTCTGGGATGACTTGGTGTCACCTGATAATATTGCACCAGAGATGTATTGTAAATCCAGGTACTCGAGGCCAAATGTCTCTTCCCACAAAAGCTACAATCCCCTTACTGTGGGAAGCGTCTCAGCGCAGGGGGAACAGAAACAAAGAGTGATTACACACACCTTCAATGGCTCCCCTCTTCACCAATATTTGGAGCAAAGATTCTTCACCCGTGTGAATACTTGTCATGCTCTCAGAAACAGATTCTGTAGTAACAAGAAGGGGGCAGGACAGTCTGGCACCTGGTCATGGGTGTCTAACAGCAAGCCTTGTCTTCTATTCTTAGGTGTAATCTCAAGATCAGCAACTATAGATTAAAGTGACCGGCTCTCAGAGAGTGAGGGTCAGGCAAGCCCACACTGGCTAAACACAAGGTCAATGTCCTGATAGGTTCGCACACATACCTAGCTGTGGGGTAACCGGAAAGTACTTATGCCTTTGCATTAATGGGTAAGCAGAACTATATAATTGTCACAGAAAAGAAACTGCCCAGTGGGGTTCTAGCATGTCATCAACATGCAAAAAAGCAGCAGCGCTGTTGGCAGGAATCTCCTCTCCACAGGAAGCTCCAAACAGAAACTTTTCCTAGGGTGGGTAGCACAGTTCTTACTGTAGGAAAGCAGACTTTAGAGAATGCACTTTGCCCTCCATCAGTCAGCAGTAACTATGAGTCTGGTGTTCTTTATCCAGAGGGTTTGAGATGTGTCTTGGAGGTAAACACCACACATGCTAAGTACCTTTTCTCGTTGCTATTATTGGCAGAAAGCAGGGTTCCTTTAGCTCATGGGTTATAGGTGTGGTCCATCAGAGTGAGGAAGAAGCACCACAGCAGAGCTAGCTGTCAGACAACTGGTCACGTTATAGTTACGGAACAGACAAATAAACACTAGCTCTCAGCTCGCCTTCTCTCCTTACTCTGTCCAGGACTCACACCCACGGACAATGGGGCCCACTTAAGAGTGTCTTCCCTCTCCAGTTCAGTTGCTCTAGAAACTCCCTTGCAGACACACCTCGAGGGAGGGTTTGTTTCCTAGATGACTGTAAACTCAGAGAAGTTGACAATGAAGACTGTCGCATCAGAGCAATCCTGGTATGGACGAATGCTTCAAGGCAGTAATGGCTGAATGCTGGTCCATGTTTTCTGTACCTTTTGTTAGCTTGGATTGGGGGCTCTTGTGGGGCTGGCTTTTCCTTTAACAGACAGACTTCCTGTTTTGATTCCCTGTTATGGGAAAAACTATTTGGTCCATAAAGCCTTTCTGGCTTTGTTAATGAGGCAGCCATGGTGTTTGGAGCTAGCAAGTAATTTTAGCAGGAAATAGGTGGCTAATTCCATTGCCAAGCATGCAGAACTGTCTGCGTGGTCATTTTTCCACGTCCTTACTCAGAATACAGACAGAGGTGACTGCAGAAATGCACAGCTCCCCTCCGCACAGCATGCGAGCTGTTAGCAGTCTTCTTTACATTACCTGAGGCTCACTCCATCACCTTCTCACTTAATATGATAGATTGCAGGATGTAATATAGAAAAATGTAGTGTGTGTGGCATATAAACTCACAGTGCATATCGGATTTAATATATAATGCACAGAAGCCGCTCTATAATACATAGTCAAAAAGGCTGCAAGCTGCTGTATTGCTGCTGTGCCCAGTTTGGGAGAAAAGGCAGGTTTCCACTGCCAAAGAATGGTGGAGTATTCAATTCCACATCCAGTATAAAATATAAATAAAACATGGCCTGTGGTAAGACCAAACTGCACGAAGTGATTTCCCCGAGTATGTAAACTTATAGCACCCCGGTCTTTGCTTCAAGTTGAATTTTCCCACTTCTTGCAGATGGCAGTAGGGAATATATGACCTTCTACAGCAAGAGTTTCCCACTTAACAGATTCCCAGGCTCCACTGGGCTCCACTGGGTCTCATGCTAATGGACAGCCAGGAACCACCTCAGAGCCCCTGGAGCTTTTCAAGCTGAGTTCCTGAATCTCTCCAGAGTTGAATGTTGACAAGCAGCTGTCAGTCAACTGAAAACTTCTTAAAGCTATACTCTGCAGTGAATAAAAGTCTTTATAATAACAGTAATGATTGTGCCAACACGAATATGATTTTTAGTAAAAACATTAACCCAGGTGATGTAGCCCTCAAGTCTAGTTACCTGTCTAAAAGTCCATGCATGGTGCACGCCTCCTTTTATTGATTTGTTTGCCTGGTAGCTTTGGAAACAACCATTCTACTTCCTGTCAAATCACACCACTGCTACCTTCACATCAGAAGGGAAGTGAACCTTATCTATCTACGTACTTATTTCTTCACTTACATCCTGGAAACAGCGCCCCCATTTCTTCCCAGTCACACTCTCACAAATCCCTCCCCAGGTGCCTTTCTCTTCAGAGGAGGTGAAACTCTCATTGGGTTAATTACGCTATCCTTGGACATCTAGTCCCAGCAGGACTAAACACTTTCTCTCCCACTGAGCCCCAACCAGGCAGTCCAGGTAGGGGAAAGGGATCCAATGGCAGATAACAGAATCAGAAATAGCCCCCTTTTCAATTGTTAGGGTACCTACATGAAGACGAAGTTTCACATCTGCTACAAATGTGAGAGGTCCTAGGTCCAGCCCCTGCCTGTTCTTTGCTTGGTGGTTATGTTCTATGAGCTCCCATGGGCCCAGGTTAGTTGACCCCGTAGATCTTCTTATGGTGTCCTTGACTCCTCAAGACCATTCAATCCTATCCCCCACGTAGTTGATGTCTATATGCAGGTGAGGGCAGGCACAAGTTAAGGCAGTGACTGGGCAGTGATAAAGTAAGGTGGGTACAGAGTTTTGAAGGGAGGAGAGAGGGAAAAGAAGGAGGGGAAGAACCAAGATGGAGGCAGAGAAGGGTGACCCAGATCTGTGTGGTCTTAAAACAGGTAGTCATGAATATTTCATAAGGGATGGATTTTTATAGGACAATTTGTCTTATCTAGGTGGGCAGTTTATATCATTATCAATTGGTTGTGAGTTTATTATGTGGATGTTTTGTGGATTGAGAATTTAAGATATAAATTTGATTGCTAAATTACAAGCTTCTAGAGTTTTGATTTTTAACAGGTTAGTGGGAGTTGAGACTATGATCACAGGGGTTGGATGCTGGGAATGTGAGCAGAGTCCACAGCCAGAGAGTCTAGAGATAAGCAGTCTCTGTCTGGGACTGGCATGGCAGTGATCACCTTGGGAACTAGATGGATGGAGAGATTGCTGCCAGGCTCACAGAGTAGCCAATGACAGCATGGGATGGAGAGTGGGAGCTTAGCATTTGAGACGCTTTTTTTTTTTTGACTTCGAGCATCCTCAGTGTTTTATTGTCCCCCCTCGCCACCCCCAAACATACATATATATACATATATATATATATACATATATATATATATATTCTTTAATCTTTTTATTGGATTCTTCAAATTTCCATTTCAAATGTTATCCCCTTTCCCAGTTTCCCGTCCACAAAGCCCCACCCCATACCCCCTCCCTCTACTTCTATGAGGGTGTTCTCCCACCCACCCATTCCCTCCCATAATAGTTATCTGTTAAATCCATTTGGTTCATAATTTCTGTTAGTTTCTCTATGTCTCTGTTTACATGATCTGTCCATTGATGAGAGTGGGGTGTTGAAGACTCCCGCTATTATTGTGTGAGGTACAACTGTGCTTTGAGCTTTAGTAAGGTTTCTTTTATGAATGTAGGTACCTTTGTACTTGGAGCATAGCTATTCAGGATTGAAAGTTCATCTTGGTGGGTTTTTCCTTTGTGAACATGAAATGTCTTTCCTTATCTTTTTTGATAACTTTTTCTTGAAAGTCAATTTTATTCAATATTAGAATGGCTACTCCAGCTTTGTTTCTTGGGACCATTTGCTTGGAAAATTGTTTTCCAGCCTTTTACTCTGAGGTAGTGTCTGTCTTTGTCTGAAGTGTGTTTCTTGTATGCAGGGAAATACTGTGTCCTCTTTACGTACCGACTACTACTTTATGTCTTTTTATTAGGGAATTGAACTCATTGATATTGAGAGATATTAGGAATCAATGATTGTTGTTTCCTGTTATTTTTGTAGTTACAGGTGGAATTATATTTGTGTGGCTATTTTCTTTTGGGTTAGTTGAAAGAAGATTCCTTTTTTTGTTTTTCTAGGGAGTAATTTCCCTCCTTGTGTTGGAGTTTTCCATTTATTATCCTTTGTAGGGATGGATTTGTAGAAAGATCTTGTGTAAATTTGGTTTTGTCATGGAACATCCTGGTTTCTCTATGTTAATTGAGAGTTTTACTGGGTATAGTAGCCTGGACTGACATTCGTGTTCTCTTAGGGTCTGTATGACATCTGCCCAGGATCTTCTGGCTTTTGTAGTCTCTGTTGAGAAGTCTGGTGTAAATCTGATAGGTCTGCCTGTAGATGTTACTTGACCTTTTTCCCTTACTGCTTTTAATTTTCTTTGTTTTGTGCATTTGGTGTTTTGACTATTATGTTACAGGAGGAATTTCTTTTCTGGTCCAATCTATTTGGAGTTCTGTAGGCTTCTTGTACGTTTATGGGCATCTCTTTTTTTAGATTAGGGAAGTTTTCTTCTATCATTTTGTTGAAGATATTTACTGGCTCTTTAAATTGGGAATCTTCAATCTCTCCTATACTTATTATCCTTAGGTTTGATTTTATTATGTCCTAGATTTTTTTGGATGTTTTGGATTAGGATACTTTTGCATTTTGCATTTTCTTTGCCTGTTGTGTCAAGGTTTTCTATGGAATCTTCTGCCCCTGAGATTCTCTCTTCTATCTCTTGTATTCTGTTTGTAATGCTTGCATCTATGATTCCTGATCTCTTTCCTAGGTTTTCTATCTCCAGGGTTGACTCCCTTTGTGATTTCTTTATTGTTTCTATTTCCATTTTTAGATCCTGGATGATTTTGTTCATCTCCTTCACCTGTTCTTTTGATTCCTCTTTAAGGGCTTCCACCTGTTTACCTCTGTGGTCCTTTATTTCTTTAAAGGAGTTATTTATGTTCTTCTTAAAGTCCTCTAACATTATCATGAGTTGTGATTTTAAAATCAAAATGTTGCTTTTCCGGTGTATTGGAGAATCCAGGACTTGCTGTGGTGGGGGAACTGGGTTCTGATGATGTCAAGCGGCCTTGGTTTCTGTTGCTTAGGTTCTTGCCCTTGCCTCTCACCATCTGCCTAACTCTGGTGTTAGCTGGTCTTACTGTCTCTGACAGTGGCTTGACCCTCCTGTAAGATTGTGCGTTAGGACTACTGGGAGACTAGCTCTCTCCCAGAGGGATCTGGATACAGAAAGCTGTGGTACCGGGTCAGCTCTGGGTGCAGACAGAGACCAGAAGGATCCTGTCCCAGACTGCTCCTCAGTTCCTGTGTCCTGAGGGCTCCAGGTGGGTTCCGCTTTAGCCAGGATTGTGAGCAGAAGTGGCCTTACCTGTGCTTTCAGGTGTGTTAGCATGCCTAGAAGACCAGCTCTCTCCCAGCAGGGTCTGGGTACAGAGAACTGGGGCACAGGGTCAGCTCAGGGCTCAGGAGGAAACTGGAAGCATCCTAGGTGTTTTAACCACTAGAGATGAAAATACTCTGCAGATGCCCGTGGCCCACCGGAGCTTGGGATGGTAGATTCTTTTTTTAATATTTACCGCAACACCCCCAACTTTTCCACAGGACTCCTGAGTTTTCCCTGATGCTTAGCTGTGGGTCTTTGCTTCTCTTTCCATCTGCTCCTGGATGAAGCCTCTCTTGGGAGGCAGTTCTGTTAAGGTCCTGTATGTAAGTGCTGTAGAGTATCATTAATAGTGTCAGGGGTTGGCTCTCTCTCAGGGGATGGGTCTCGATTTGTGTCAGTCATTAGTTGGTCATTCCCTCAATCTCTGTTCTGTCTCTACCTGGCGCATGTTGTAGGCAGAACATATTTTAGGTCTAAGGTGTCCCAGGTAGTTTTAAACTGTCTAATGCAGGTACTGGGAACTGAACCTGAGAGTCCTCTGGTAGAGCAGTAAGTGTTCTTAACTGCTGAGCCATCTCTCCAGCTCCCAGAGTTTTCGTTGGTTTGTTTTATTTTGAGACAGGATCTCTCTCCATAGCCCTGGCTGGCCCGGAGCTCCTGGAAATACCCTCTGCCACACCCTTCTATGTGCTAGAATTGCAAGTATGAGTCCCCACACCTGACTGTCATCTTCGTATCTTTTATCTTTCACAGCTATCACTTTTGTAAACTGTCCTTTGATTCAGGGCTTTCTCACTGTTTTCCCATAAGCAAATATCCAAGGACATTTTTCCAAGGCACGGTTTTGAAAGAATCCATCCACGTTCTTTAGAGAACAACATTGTCAGAATCTAGTGGCAAAGTCCGGGGCTCCAGAAGGTGAGTGGATGAAGCCACCATGTCATCTAGAAGGAGTCACCTGTGGAGTTAACTTTGGAACTGGATCTGAGACACTTCCTGCCTTGCTCTCCTTCCCTCCAAGCAGTGTGTGATGCTCAGCATCGTGTGAAGACAATAGGCCATGAAGAAGCAGCTCCAGAGCGTGAGTACCTGAGCTCGGCATTCCAGTCAGAATTGCATAACTCACAGACGAGGGCCATGCCTGTGTGCTTCTTGTTACTTATATCACCTTTTATTATCTTAAGACTGAAAAGTTAATAACCCAGTGTGTAATCATGCCATTATCAGTTTACTTTGTAGTAAAGCCCATTCAAATGATGATTACATATGTTAATGAGCATCATTATAATGCACTACACAGTACATTACCTTCAATAAATATAATTGTTTATGCACTTTAATGAGGGGATATAATGCTCCAAAAGTAATGGTATTGACTGAATGGTGATTTATTGTTGGAAAACTTTGCCATTAGGAAAGGAAATCTTACAGAACCTTTTATGTTTACCTAACTTTCATTTGCCCCTAAAAGCTTCCACTCATGTCTGCCTCCCCCGGTTAGAAGAAGAAAATAGCTCCAAGAGGCTTCCACAGTGTTCCTTGTCAATGCTTCTCTCGACCTGAAGAAACAGGAGGTGGTTCGCTGAAAGGCTTAATGAAGATCATTATGTTTACCCCTAGTAAGGTTTAATGCATTATCTGGCAACCAAACTGATAACCACGTCAGAATTTTGGCTCCAAATCAAATAACAAGGAATGAAAACATTGCTTGTTAAACTACACATTAGGAATGGAAAATAAGACCCAAGACAGTGTTTGGCCCATGGTTCCGTGTCAGCCTGGGAAGGAGCAGCGTGATGATAATGATGATGTTGTCTGTGATTACACAGACCTGGAGACCAAAAGAGGGGTGCTGGACCCCATAGTGCTCATTCTAACTCCAACAGCTTCTCTCTCCCTTTCTCTGGAACTTTTCCATGCAGAGTCATTTCCTATCTGCTTGACAATTAAACGAAAAACTCCTCATCTGAAAATTTTAAAAACTTGTTTACTGTGTGATGACAGTTGGTTTTAAAACTTCGTATGTTGAGATGCTAAGATTAAAGGCTCCAAATGGGCAGCCTGGTGCCATGCTTCTTGGCTTCTGCAGTCTTTGTGTGTCCAAGCCAACTGACAGTTAGCATCTGATCTCCTCTGCAAAGGTTTTAAGTATAGTTCTGAGGATTCCTGCCTGATTTATATGACTGGAAAGTCGCCACTCTCAGGCCAAACACACCCAGACCCACATATGCTAGCTACCCCCACAATATCTTCTTTTCCACCCAAGGAAGGAACTCTCATGGGAGCATTCTCTGGTCTCTGAGTTCTGGGTGCACATTAACCAGCTGATCCCCAGCCTGTCCTCCCATAGTATGTGCACCGGAAAGGTAATGGGTGTGACCTCTGCTGGCTAAGCAACCTTCAGCCTCTGGGAGACTCAGACTTGCTCCTGCCGAAAAGCAAACTTGCTGGAACAACTTTCCCAGAAGCCAATGGAAATGGCGGTTTGTCACTGTTGCTTACAGATTTTCATACCAAGTCCTCCCCCCCTCCCCCACACCCTCTCTCCCACCCCTTCTTTCTCCCACCCCCACAATATATATGAAAGTATTCCAGGAATCTTTATGAATAAATAAAACCGCAAAACTTAATTCATCTAGATAGTCTAAATGCCCAATAGAAAAGACAACAGGGGATACCCACTGGCATCTTAAAAGAACTTTTTGAACAATAGCAGTTTCTTAAAGTAGATTCCCTGGTTGGACAGGTAGTCACTTGAGAAACTCCCCAAGCTTCACAATCGTTCTGAATAGTTTGAAAGTTGGATGTTTGGGGGGAATCACATTGAAATGCAATTTGTGGTAAGATCTAATTAATTTTTTTGCTCCTAAGAATAATTTATTATTTACACTTCTTATTATATATGTATTTTAGCTTCATTAGTCTGCAATGCTGGAAAAAATTATACCTTCAAGTCCTATTTATCAAATTAATGGTGCAATTTCATAGTGACACATTCCACATTCATTAAGCCAAGTACAGTAAAAATGCATTTAAATTAGATTAGTGTGATGTAATAAAGATTTCAGTGGAGGGGGTGATATTCTAACTGAAGGGAAACACCCAGATCTCATTGAAAGCAACATGGAGATAATGCTTCAAAACTGATTTGGGCAGTAGTTGAAGCCTTGAAATAAGTGAACACAACTTGGGCCTCTGCGTGGGCTCAGCTATTGCACACTTCCACCATGATGGGGAAGCACAGTCCTCAAGCTTAGCACTCAGACTTGGCTTAGCCAAATGCTATGGCACAAATTCGTCCACAGCTTCTAGACAGTGACAGATCTATCCACAGTATTCTCGTGGGGAAAGAATCATGGGACCACCAGGAAGGCTTTGCTAGGGAAAAGGATGTTGCATGCATTTTCCCATGGTGGGGCGGGATCTCTTTCATGTTAAATGTAGTTGTGTGTTTGATGCTGTTCCTCATTAAATACATGAAATATATATGTTGAAGCAGATCCTTTAGGATATGTTTGTGATGATAATGATTAGGCAAGCCCTCTGGAGGCTCTTAAATGGTCCTTTGTCCTGAATTTGATACAGTAAGTGACTCAAGCTAGCAACTAATAAATATGTTTAAGGTAATAGGGAGCCTTGATTAGACAATGTAATTCCTAGTGAGTGATTTGATGTCTGAAGGACAGTCATGGTGTCAGCTGATTCAGAGTCCAATCTACAAGGCTATACTACTTGGTACAAAAGCCCTGAGCATATGCCAAGATGAGGCACGGGCAGCACTGTCCTAAAACGCACTCTATGGAGGTACTTCATGAGTTCATTCTAGGCAGTTTTAGCAGAGATGTTATTAGGACTTAGATGGACAGACACCATGAGTACTGGGAGGAAGTCACACGCCCGGCATGACCCAAAAGCCTGTCCTGGGACTGGGAAGCAAAAGCACTGTCCTGCTTTGAGTGGGTTCCACTGTGCATTGGGTGTGGCAGAATTCCATTAGAAATCAGACTACAACCCCTGTGACCCCAGCCAGCAGCATATAACTGGTCATCTTACTACACACTCATACTAGAGGCTCCATGGGGGCCAGGTCGGGGCAGGGACCTCAAGAAAGACATGAAAACTAAAGGAATGAGAAGAGATATGAAGGTGACATCTGAAAATCTGTTCCTAGTTTGGGAGGTGCCCATGGTCAAAGTGATGGAGAGCCACAGACTTCATAAGGAGTTTGAGAGCAGGCCGTGTGATAACGTGGATAGCCTACGATGGCGGGCGGGGACGCTCCATACTCCATGAAGTGGTGTCCAGTAGTCAGCTTGCATAGCAGTAAGAAATACGTTTTGGATACACCTTAGGAATTTGAAGACAGTGTGAATTAAATGAGAGGCAAATGTCCCTAGGACACCGGGAGTTTACAGGTCAGCCATGAGCTGTAAGGCTGATGAGGCTACTCATCTAAGGCATTTTGTCTAGGGGCCCAGCAAAATGGCTCCACAGGTAAAGGCATTTGTTGCTAGGCTGATATCTTGAGTTTGGTGTCCAGAACACACACAGTGGAAGGAGAGAACAAACTCTTTTTTTTTTTTAAATAAGGACAGCATTTAATTGAAGCTGGCTTACTCTTGTAAGCTGTGTCCCGATCTCTGCATGCATGCATGACATAGACATACACATAACAAATGAACAAATAAATAGAAAAAATAATTTTGCCTTTCACTTGACAGTATTCTGAGGTCCAGGCAATCTTTCTAGAACCAGGATTCAGTGAGGCGATTACATGGTCCTCAGTCATGTGGTGCCTCTAGCGCATGGTCTTGAAGTGAACATTGTAGAAGGAAGAAGGAAGCCAGGTGTGGCCCACATCTGTAACTTGGCACTCAGGAGGCTGAGACAAGAGGGTCGTAAGTCCAGGGGGAGGAAGCCATACAGTGATTTCTTGTTTTAAAAATGAAAATCAAAAAAGGGTAAGGTTTGATCATTTTGTATTTCTTTGAAAAATTATTGTGTAAGGTATCAGACCCAAAGTGACATTTTAGGCAAATCTTTTTTAATGGGTCTGAATCTATGTATATATTGATACAAGTACCACTATAGCCAGAGTATTGGAGACAGAACATTCTGCTTCCTTTAATAAAATCTTATGCTCTCCTCTATCACCAATGATATTCTATTATCTATCCTATAATCTTTTCTTCGACTCCATCTAAATGTAATTTTACCAGTAACAACAAGAATGAATAAACAGGCCATAATGATTCAAACTATTGACTAATTAAAAAAAACTGTACATGTAATTCAGTGAATATATATATATATATATATATATATATATATATATATATAATGCAATTTTCCTTATCTGAGCTACCAGTGCATAACTCCAATACCAGATGGGAGAAGCCCTCTGAGCTGTCAAAGAAACTCCCACACAGTTTATTGATGCTGTTCTAGGCTGTCCCCAAGAGGTAAGTCCCTATTGCTGAGGATACCATCGCTTCAGATGCCTACTAAGTTGTAACTGACCTAAGTGCCCTCTCCCTGAGGAATAAATTTCATGATATCAGAAAGCAGCACACGATCTTCAAAAGGAAGGGAACAGCCAATAGCCCCACGCAGACATGACACCCATGAACCGCAGTGACCAGCAGGACATGATAAGGGTACCTTGGTGCCAGGCATCTAAGAGCCCAGCAGTGCCAGGCGTACCTCAGCTGACGAACGGCTCTCTAATTGGACTTAAGACCTATCCAGGAAGAGGAAAACAACATTCGAGGTACTGAAAACACAGCTAACTTCTCAGTTGTGAAGTCATGGATATTGGAGGAGAGCCTACAGTCACAACTCTATTAAACATGCATAATCCCCAACACCTGTCTACACTATACTCTTGTCCTTACCCATAGATAAGTGTAGTCTTCTCGCCTCATCAAGGAAACTGCTCTTTGCAACAAATGTAAACAACTATAGAAACCACAAGTTATCAAAATGCAGAGATCTAGAGACCCATCGAAGTGGATACAGATCACTCCCGCACCCAAGGCTCAGGAAACATTGAGGAAGAGGGGACGGAATGATTGGACGAGCAGGGGATCAGGAAGTTTGCTGTAAGATTGTGTCTCCTTGTATACATACCATCTTGTTACATGCTATACACATGGAGTCCCACCAACATGACAGCCATAACATGAGCTGAAGAAGATGATGCCAGCAGACATACCAAAGCGAGTGGGGAAAACCTCATAAAGGCACAACTTTCCACAAAGAAATATACTCAGTTAAGGAATGCTGGGAGGGGAAGAAATAGGCTTCTCCAGGGCAGACCATACTCCCTGGTTACTCAGTATCAGATGATCAGTCCTCAAAGCACACATACAAGTAACACTCTGTAGATTGAGATTATATATATTCTACTATATTAAAAGAGGCCACAAATTTGAGAGGGCTATATGGGAGGGTCTGGAGGAAGGAAAGGGAAGGGAGAAATCCTGTAACTATACTATAATCTTATAAATAATAATTGTAATTTTATTATGTGCAACCTGTGTGTTTGGTGGTAGGTTCTCACTCAATAGAGAGCTCAGGCTGCCCCCCAATTTACAATCTTCCTATTTCCACTTTCCAGGTGTGTGTCATCATGTCCCCCTTTGAAGCTGTTATTTTTTTTTTTAACGTAGAAAAATGTTTTGATGTGTCTAAGCCTCTCTACATATAAAAAAAAAACGCATGTTCTTGTTTATTGAGTTTTTAATTGACTACTTTTTATTGTTTATTGATTGATTGTTGATCGATGGGCCTTGATATCAGTGGTTCTCAACCTTCCTAATGCTGAGACCCTTTAATACAGCTTCTCATATTGTGGTGACCGCAGCCATGACTGTAATTTTGATCCCCTCCATGATCTCCCTACCCCATCCTCCCTCCACTTTGCCTCTGAGAGGGTACTCCCCCACCCATCCACCCACTCTCACCACACCCCTCTAATATCCCCCTTCTCTGGGTCATAAAGACTCCACAGGGTCAAGCATCTACACTCCCACTGATGCCAGAAAAGTCAGTCCTCTGCTACATATGTAGCGGGAACCATGGACTAGCCCATGTATACTCTTTGATTGGTGGTTTAGTCCCCGGGAGCTCTGAAGATTCCTGTTAGTTGATGCTGTTTTTCTTCCTATGGGGTAGCAGTCTCTCCCTTTCAGTTCCTTCAGTCCTTCCCCTAACTCTACCATTGGGGTTCCTGGGCTCAGTCCAATGGTTGGCTGTGAGTATATGCATCTGTCTTAATCAGGTGCTGGCAGAACCTCTCAGAGGACAGCCATACCAGGCTTCTGTCTGCAAGCACATCTTGGCAACAGCAATAGTGTTGGGGTTTGGTCTCCCACAGATTGCAGTCTCTGAATCGCCTTTCCTTACTTCTCTGCTCCATTTTTGTCCCTGCATTTCCTTTAGACAGGAGCAATTCTGGATTAAAAATTTCGAGATGAATGAGTTGCCCCATCCCTCAACTAGGGGCCATGTTGTTCTACTGGAGGTGTTCTCTACCGGACCCACTGTTGGGCATTTTGGCTAATGCCATCCCCATTAGGTCCTGGGAGCTTCTCATATCCCTGGTATCTGGGAATTTCTAGTGCCCCCCCTCTGTTTCCCACCCCTCCACTGCTACATATTTCTGTCCATTCTCCTGGCCCTTCCATACTTGATCTACCCCACCCCCCATTTTCCCTCTCTCCCCTCTCCCACCCAGGTCCCTCCTTCCCTCTGCCTCCTGTGATTATTTTGTCCCCCATTCTAAGTGGGATCGAAGCACCCATTCTCTGGCCTTCCTTCTTGTTAAGCTTCATGTGGTCAGAGCGTTTGGGTAATATGTACTTATCAGTGAAAACACAACATGCATGTTCTTTGGGGGCTGGGTTACCTCACTAAGGATGACATTTTATAGTTCCATCCATTTGCCTGCGAAATTGAGAAGTCCTCATTTTTAATAGCTGAGTACTATTCCACAGTTTGTGTATTGATTCTTCCATTGAGGGACATCTGGGTTGTTTCCAGCTTCTGGCTATTATAAGTAAGGCTGTTACGACCATAGTGGAGCATGTGTCCTTGTGACATGGTGGAGAATCTTTTGGGTATATGCCCAGGAATGGTATAGCTAGATCTTCAGGTAGATCTATTTCCAATTTTCTGAGGAAACACCAGATTGATTTCCAAAGTGGTTATACCAGCTTGCAATGCCACCAGCAATGGAAAAGTGTTACTCTTCTCTTCATCCTTGCCAGCATCTGCTGTAGCCTGAGTTTTTTATCTTAGCCATTCTGATTGGTGTGAGGTGGAATCTCAGGGTTGTTTTGATTTGCATTTCCCTGATGACTAAAGAGTTTGACCATTCCTTTAAGTGCTTCTCAGTAGTTTGAGATTCCTCAATTGTGAATTCCTTATTTAGCTCAGTTGGGTTATTTGGTTTTCTGGAGTCTAACTTCTTGAGTTCATTGTATATTTTGGCTATTAGCCCCCATTAGATGTAGGGTTGGAAAATACTTTTTTCTCAATCTGTTGGTTGCTATTTTGTCCTATTCTTTGCCTTACAGAAGCTTTTCAGTTTCCTGAGGTTCCATTTGTCAGTTGTTGATCTTAAAGCCTGAGCCGTTGGTGTTCTGTTCAGGAAACCCCTGTGCCAATGTGTTTGAGGCTACTTTCCACTTGCAATTCTATTAGATTCATAGCATCTAATTTTATGTGGAAGTCCCCAATCCACTTGGAATTGAACTTTGTACAAGGAGATGAAAATGGATCAATTTTCATTCTTCTACATGTAGACTGCCATTAGACCAGCACCATTTCTTGAAAATGCTTTCTTTTTGCCACAGTATGGTTTTGGCATAGGTATGTTGGTTTATTTCTGGGTCTTCAATTCTAATCCATTTATCTACCTGTCAGTCTCTGTACCAAAACCATGAGTTTGTTTTTATCACTAATGCTTTGTAGCTCACCTTGAGGTCAGGGGTAATGATTCCCCCAGAAGTTATTTTATTGTTGAGAATTGTTTTCACAAAGCTGAGAATTTTTCGAGTTGTAATTTTGATGTGGATTGCATTGAATCTGTAGATTGCAGTTGATAAAATGGCCATTTTTACTATGTTAATCTACTGATCCATGAACATGGGAGCTCTTTTCATTTCTGAGTTTTTCTTCAATTTCTTTTTTCAGAGACTTGAAGTTCTTGTCATACAGATCTTTCACTTGTTTGGTCAGAGTTACACCAAGGTATTTTATATTATTTGTGACTACAGTGAAGGGTATTGTTTCCCTAATTTCTTTCTCAGCCCATTTATCCTTGCGGAGAAGAAGGCTACAGATTTATTTGAGTTAATTTTCTATCCAGCCACTTTCCTGAAGTTGTTAAGCAGGAGTGGGAGTTCTCTGGTAGAATTTTTGAGGTTGTATATATTATTATTATTATTATTATTATTATTATTATTATATCATCCACAAATAGTGATATCTTGACTTCTTCCTTTCCAATTTGTATCCTTTCACCTCTTTTTGTTGTCTAACTATTCTGGATAGAACTTTGATTACTATATTGAATAAATAGGAAGAGATTAAGCAGCCTTGTCCCTGATTTTAGTGTGCTTCCTTCAAGTTTCTCTCCACTTAATTTGATATTCGTTGTTGGTTTACTGTATAATGCTTTTATTATATTTAAGTATGTGCCTTGAATTCCTGATCTTTCTAAGACTTTTAACATGAAGTGATGTTGTATTTTGCCAAAGGCTTTTTTAGCATCTAATGATATGATTATTTGATTTTTTTTCCTTTGAGTTTGTTTGTACAATGGATTACATTGATGAACACTGAACCATCCCTGCATCTCTAGGATGAAGCCTACTTGCTCATGGTTAATGATCATTTTGATCTCTTTGTCAGGTCTTTGTTCAGTTTAGGTCTCAGCGTAACTGTGGCTTCATAGAATGAGTTAGGTAGTGTTCCCTCTATTTTTATTTTGTGGAATTGTTTTCTTTTGTATTAGGTCTTCTTTGAAGGTCTGATAGAATTCTGCACTGAAACCATTTGGCCCTGGGATAGTTTTTGTTGGAAGACTTTTAATGACTGCTTCTATTTCTTTAGGGTGGTGGGACTGTTTAGATGATTTATCTGATCCTGATTTAATTTTGGTATGTGGTATCTGTCTAGAATATCATCCATTTTATCTAGATTTTTCAGTTTTGTTGAGTACATGCTTTTGTAGCAGGATTTGATGATTTTTTTTAAAATTTCCTCGGTTTCTGTTATGTTTCTCCTTTCATTTCTGATTTTGTTAGTTTTGGATACGGTCTCTGTACACTTTAGGTAGTTTGGCTAAGGGTTTACCTATCTTGTTGTTTTTCTCAAAGAACCAGTTCTTAGTTTTGTTGATTTTTGTCATTCTCTTTGCTTCTAATTGGTTGCTTTCAGCCCTGCATTTGATTATTTCCTGCCTTCTACTCCTCTTGGGCGAGTTTGCTTATTCTTGTTCTAGAGCTTTCCAGTGTGCTAAGGTGCTAGGGTAGGATCTCTCTCCAATTTCTTTATGAAGAAGACACTTAGTACTATAATTTTTCCTCAGCACTTCTTTCATTTTGTCTGCTAGGTTTGAATATGATCTGCCTTCATTTTCATTAAATTCTAGAAAGTCTTTGATTTCTTTCTGTATTTCCTCCATGACCAAGTTATCTAAGGAGAGAATTGTTCAGTTCATGAGTATGTGGTCTTTCTGTTGTTTTTGTTGTTATCAAAGACCAGTCTTAGTCTATGGTGATCTGATAGAATGCATGGGATTATTTCAATCTTATCATTTCTGTTGAGGCTTGTTTTATCATTGATTATGTGGTCACTTTTGGAGAAGGTACCATGAAGTACTGAGAAGAAAGTATATTCTTTTCTTTCAGGATGATATGTTCTATAGATATCTGTTAAATTCATTTGGTTCCTAACTTCTCCTAGTTTCACTGTGTCCCTGTTTAGTTTCTGTTTCAATGACCTGTCCATTAATGAGAGTGGAGTGTTGAAGTCTCCCACTATGTGTTTTAAACTTTAGTAAGGTTTCTTTTACAAATGTGGGTACCCTTGCATTTTGTGCATAGATAATGAGAATTGAGACTTCATCTTGGTGTATTTTTCCATTGATAAGTATGAAATCTTCTTCCCCATCTCTTTTGGTTGGAAGTCAATTTTACTGGATATTAGGATAACTACTCCACCTTGTTTCTTGGGACCATTTGGTGGGAAAAAATTTTTCTAGCCTTTACTCTGAGGTAGTGTCTGTCTTTGTCACTGAGGTGTGTTACCTTTATGGAGCAAAATGTTGGGTCCTGTTTATGAATCCAGTTTGTTAGCCTATTGAGTACATTGATGATGAGAGGTATTAAAGACTAATGACTGTTGTTTCCTGTCATTTTGTTGTTAGAAGTATGTGCATGGTTCTCTTCTTTTGGGTTTGTTATAAGATGATTAATTTCTTGATTTTTCTTGCGTAATTTCTCTCCTTGTGTTGGAGTTTTCCTTCTAGTATCCTCTGTAGGACTGTATTAGTGGAAAGATATTGTTTAAGTTTGGTTTTCCATGGACTATCTTAGTTTCTCCGTCTATTGTGATTGAGAGTTTTGCAGGATTTAATAACCTGGGCTGGCATTTGTGTTCTCTTAGGGTCTGCATTACGTCTTTCCAAGGTCTTCTGGCTCTTAGAGTCTCTGTTGAGAAGTCTGGTGTAATTCTGATATTTCTTTTTTTTTAAATTTATTTAATACTTAATAATAATTCTTTGGTTTCCGGGCAAACATCCCCCTCCCCCTCCCCTTCCTTATGTGTGTTCCCCTCCCAACCCTCCCCCCATTGCCACCCTCCCCCCAACAGTCTAGTTCACTGGGGATTCAGTCTTAGCAGGACCCAGGGCTTCCCCTTCCACTGGTGCTCTTACTAGGATATTCATTGCTACCTATGAGGTCAGAGTCCAGGGTCAGTCCATGTATAGTCTTTAGGTAGTGGCTTAATCCCTGGAAGCTCTGGTTGCTTGGCATTGTTGTACATATGGGGTCTCGAGCCCCTTCAAGCTCTTCCAGTTCTTTCTCTGATTCCTTCAACGGGGGTCCTATTCTCAGTTCAGTGGTTTGCTGCTGGCATTCGCCTCTGTATTTGCTGTATTCTGGCTGTGTCTCTCAGGAGCGATCTACATCCGGCTCCTGTCAGTCTGCACTTCTTTGCTTCATCCATCTTCTCTAATTGGGTGGCTGTATATGTATGGGCGACATGTGGGGCAGGCTTTGAATGGGTGTTCCTTCAGTCTCTGTTTTAATCTTTGCCTCTCTCTTCCCTGCCAAGGGTATTCTTGTTCCCCTTTTAGAGAAGGAATGAAGCATTCACATTTTGATCATCCGTCTTGAGTTTCGTTTGTTCTAGGCATTTAGGGTAATTCAAGCATTTGGGCTAATAGCCACTTATCAGTGAGTGCATACCATGTATGTCTTTCTGTGATTGGGTTAGCTCACTCAGGATGATATTTTCCAGTTCCAACCATTTGCCTACGAATTTCATAAAGCCGTTGTTTTTGATAGCTAAGTAATATTCCATTGTGTAGATGTACCACATTTTCTGTATCCATTCCTCTGTTGAAGGGCATCTGGGTTCTTTCCAGCTTCTGGCTATTATAAATAAGGCTGCAATGAACATAGTGGAGCACGTGTCTTTTTTATATGTTGGGGCATCTTTTGGGTATATGCCCAAGAGAGGTATAGCTGGATCCTCAGGTAGTTCAATGTCCAATTTTCTGAGGAAACTCCAGACTGATTTCCAGAATGGTTGTACCAGTTTGCAATCCCACCAACAATGGAGGAGTGTTCCTCTTTCTCCGCATCCTCGCCAGCATCTACTGTCACCTGAGTTTTTGATCTTAGCCATTCTCACTGGTGTGAGGTGAAATCTCAGGGTTGTTTTGATTTGCATTTCCCTTATGACTAAAGATGTTGAACATTTCTTTAGGTGTTTCTCAGCCATTCGGCATTCCTCAGCTGTGAATTCTTTGTTTAGCTCTGAACCCCATTTTTTAATAGGGTTATTTGTCTCCCTTCGGTCTAACTTCTTGAGTTCTTTGTATATTTTGGATATAAGGCCTCTATCTGTTGTAGGATTGGTAAAGATCTTTTACCAATCTGTTGGTTGCCGATTTGTCCTAACCACAGTGTCCTTTGCCTTACAGAAGCTTTGCAGTTTTATGAGATCCCATTTGTCGATTCTTGATCTTAGAGCATAAGCCATTGGTGTTTTGTTCAGGAAATTTTTTCCAGTGCCCATGTGTTCCAGATGCTTCCCTAGTTTTTCTTCTATTAGTTTGAGTGTGTCTGGTTTGATGTGGAGGTCCTTGATCCACTTGGACTTAAGCTTTGTACAGGGTGATAAGCATGGATCAATCTGCATTCTTCTACATGTTGACCTCCAGTTGAACCAGCACCATTTGCTGAAAATGCTATCTTTTTTCCATTGGATGGTTTTGGCTCCTTTGTCACAAATCAAGTGACCATAGGTGTGTGGGTTCATTTCTGGGTCTTCAATTCTATTCCATTGGTCTATCTGTCTGTCTCTGTACCAATACCATGCAGTTTTTATCACTATTGCTCTGTAATACTGCTTGAGTTCAGGGATAGTGATTCCCCCTGAAATCCTTTTATTGTTGAGGATAGTTTTAGCTATCCTGGGTTTTTTGTTATTCCAGATGAATTTGCAAATTGTTGTGTCTAACTCTTTGAAGAATTGGATTGGTATTTTGATGGGGATTGCATTGAATCTGTAGATCGCTTTTGGTAAAATGGCCATTTTTACTATATTAATCCTGCCAATCCATGAGCATGGGAGATCTTTCCATCTTCTGAGGTCTTCTTCAATTTCCTTCTTCAGTGTCTTGAAGTTCTTATTGTACAGATCTTTTACTTGCTTGGTTAAAGTCACACCGAGGTACTTTATATTATTTGGGTCTATTATGAAGGGTGTCGTTTCCCTAATTTCTTTCTCGGCTTGTTTCTCTTTTGTGTAGAGGAAGGCTACTGATTTATTTGAGTTAATTTTATACCCAGCCACTTTGCTGACGTTGTTTATCAGCTTTAGTAGTTCTCTGGTGGAACTTTTGGGATCACTTAAATAAACTATCATATCATCTGCAAATAGTGATATTTTGACCTCTTCTTTTCCGATCTGTATCCCCTTGACCTCCTTTTGTTGTCTGATTGCTATGGCTAGAACTTCAAGAACTATATTGAATAAGTAGGGAGAGAGTGGGCAGCCTTGTCTAGTCCCTGATTTTAGTGGGATTGCTTCAAGTTTCTCTCCATTTAGTTTAATATTAGCAACTGGTTTGCTGTATATGGCTTTTACTATGTTTAGGTATGGGCCTTGAATTCCTATTCTTTCCAGGACTTTTATCATGAAGGGCTGTTGAATTTTGTCAAATGCTTTCTCAGCATCTAATGAAATGATCATGTGGTTTTGTTCTTTCAGTTTGTTTATATAATGGATCACGTTGATGGTTTTCCGTATATTAAACCATCCCTGCATGCCTGGGATGAAGCCTACTTGATCATGGTGGATGATTGTTTTGATGTGCTCTTGGATTCGGTTTGCCAGAATTTTATTGAGTATTTTTGCGTCGATATTCATAAGGGAAATTGGTCTGAAGTTCTCTTTCTTTGTTGGGTCTTTGTGTGGTTTAGGTATAAGAGTAATTATGGCTTCATAGAAGGAATTCGGGAGTGCTCCATCTGTTTCAATTTTGTGGAATAGTTTGGATAATATTGGTATGAGGTCTTCTATGAAGGTTTGATAGAATTCTGCACTAAACCTGTCTGGACCTGGGCTCTTTTTGGTTGGGAGACCGTTAATGACTGCTTCTATTTCCTTAGGAGTTATGGGGTTGTTTAACTGGTTTATCTGTTCCTGATTTAACTTCGGTACCTGGTATTTGTCTAGGAAATTGTCCATTTCCTGTAGATTTTCAAGTTTTGTTGAATATAGGCTTTTATAGTAAGATCTGATGATTTTTTGAATTTCCTCTGAATCTGTAGTTATGTCTCCGTTTTCATTTCTGATTTTGTTAATTTGGACACACTCTCTGGGTCTTCTCGTTAGTCTGGCTAAGGGTTTATCTATCTTGTTGATTTTCTCAAAGAACCAACTTTTGGTTGTGTTGATTCTTTCTATGGTCCTTTTTGTTTCTACATGGTTGATTTCAGCTCTGAGTTTGATTATTTCCTGCCTTCTACTCCTCCTGGGTGTATTTGCTTCTTTTTGCTCTAGAGCTTTTAGGTGTGCTGTCAAGCTGCTGACATATGCTCTTTCCTGTTTCTCTCTGCAGGCACACAGCGCTATGAGTTTTCCTCTTAGCACAGCTTTCATTGTGTCCCATAAGTTTGGGTATGTTGTACCTTCATTTTCATTAAATTCTAAAAAGTTTTTAATTTCTTTCTTTATTTCTTCCTTGACTAGGTTATCATTGAGTAGAGCATTGTTCAATTTCCACGCATATGTGAGCATTCTTCCCTTATTGTTATTGAAGACCAGTTTTAGGCCGTGGTGGTCTGATAGCACGCATGGGATTATTTATATCTTTCTATACCTGTTGAAGCCCGTTTTTTGACCAACTATATGGTCAGTTTTGGAGAAAGTACCATGAGGAGCTGAGAAGAAGGTATATCCTTTTGCTTTAGGATAGAATGTTCTATAAATATCCGTTAAGTCCATTTGGCTCATGACTTCTCTTAGTCTGTCTACATCTCTGTTTAATTTCTGTTTCCATGATCTGTCCATTGATGAGAGTGGGGCGTTGAAATCTCCCACTATTATTGTATGAGGTGCAATGTGTGTTTTGAGCTTTAGTAAGGTTTCTTTTACGTATGTAGGTGCCCTTGTATTTGGGGCATAGATATTTAGGATTGAGAGTTCATCTTGGTGGATTTTTCCTTTGATGAATATGAAGTGTCCTTCCTTATCTTTTTTGATGACTTTTAATTGAAAATTGATTTTATTTGATATTAGAATGGCTACTCCAGCTTGCTTCTTCTGACCATTTGCTTGGAAAGTTGTTTTCCAGCCTTTCACTCTGAGCTAGTGTCTGTCTTTGTCTCTGAGGTGTGTTTCCTGTAGGCAGCAGAATGCAGGGTCCTCGTTGCGTATCCAGTTTGTTAATCTATGTCTTTTTATTGGGGAGTTGAGGCCATTGATGTTGAGAGATATTAAGGAATAGTGATTATTGCTTCCTGTTATATTCATATTTGGATGTGAGGTTATGTTTGTGTGCTTTTCTTCTCTTTGTTTTGTTGCCAAGACGATTAGTTTCTTGCTTCTTCTAGGGTATAGCTTGCCTCCTTATGTTGGGCTTTACCCTTTATCATCCTTTGTAGTGCTGGATTTGTAGAAAGATATTGTGTAAATTTGGTTTTGTCATGGAATATCTTGGTTTCTCCATCTATGTTAATTGAGAGTTTTGCAGGATACAGTAACCTGGGCTGGCATTTGTGTTCTCTTAGGGTCTGTATGACATCTGTCCAGGATCTTCTGCCCTTCATAGTTTCTGGCGAAAAGTCTGGTGTGATTCTGATAGGTCTGCCTTTATATGTTACTTGACCTTTTTCCCTTACTGCTTTTAATGTTCTTTCTTTATTTTGTGCGTTTGGTGTTTTGACTATTATGTGACGGGAGGTGTTTCTTTTCTGGTCCAATCCATTTGGAGTTCTGTAGGTTTCTTGTATGCCTATGGGTATCTCTTTTTTTTAGGTTAGGGAAGTTTTCTTCTATGATTTTGTTGAAGATATTTACTGGTCCTTTGAGCTGGGAGTCTTCACTCTCTTCTATACCTATTATCCTTAGGTTTGATCTTCTCATTGAGTCCTGGATTTCCTGTATGTTTTGGACCAGTAGCTTTTTCTGCTTTACATTATCTTTGACAGTTGAGTCAATGATTTCTATGGAATCTTCTGCTCCCGAGATTCTCTCTTCCATCTCTTGTATTCTGTTGGTGAAGCTTGTATCTACAGCTCCTTGTCTCTTCTTTTGATTTTCTATATCCAGGGTTGTTTCCATGTGTTCTTTCTTGATTGCTTCTATTTCCATTTTTAATTCCTTCAACTGTTTGATTGTGTTTTCCTGGAATTCTTTCAGGGATTTTTGCGATTCCTCTCTGTAGGCTTCTACTTGTTCTCTAAGGGAATTCTTCACATCTTTCTTGAAGTCCTCCAGCATCATGATCAAATATGATTTTGAAACTAGATCTTGCTTTTCTGGTGTGTTTGGATATTCCATGTTTATTTTGGTGGGAGAATTGGGCTCCGATGATGCCATGTAGTCTTGGTTTCTGTTGCTTGGGTTCCTGCGCTTGCCTCTCGCCATCAGATTATCTCTAGTGTTACTTTGTTCTGCTATTTCTGACAGTGGCTAAACTGTCCTATAAGCCTGTGTGTCAGGAGTGCTGTAGACCTGTTTTCCTGTTTTCTTTCAGCCAGTTATGGGGACAGAGTGTTCTGCTTTCGGGCGTGTAGTTTTTCCTCTCTACAGGTCTTCAGCTGTTCCTGTGGGCCTGTGTCTTGAGTTCACCAGGCAGGTCACTTGCAGCAGAAAAGTTGGTCTTACCTGTGGTCTCGAGGCTCAAGTTTGCTCGCGGGGTGCTGCCCACGAGCTCTCTGCGGCGGCAGCAACCAGGAAGATATGCGCCGCCCTTTCCGGGAGCTTCCGTGCACTAGGGTTCCAGATGGTCTTTGGCTTTTTCCTCTGGCGTCCGAGATGTGTGTGCAGAGTGCAGTCTCTTCTGGTTTCCCAGGCGTGTCTGCCTCTCTGAAGGTTTAGCTCTCCCTCCCACGGGATTTGGGTGCAGAGAACTGTTTATCCGGTCTGTTCAATTCTGATATTTCTACCCTTCTACACACATTACTTGGCCTTCTTCCCTTGCCGCTTTTAATATTCTTTCTTTGTTCTGTGTATTTGGTGTTTTGATTATTGTGTGACTGGAGGAATTTCTTTTCTAGTTCAATCTGCTTGGTTTTCTGTAGGCTTCCCCTGGAATATGTTCTGTCTCTGTTAGGCCCTGTGGGGTCCCAGTTAGGGCAAGGTCATGTATTGGGGCACACGGTTGTGTCTCACATGTGAGCCAGTTTATGACTGGCCTCCTGGAAGTCAGGCTGTCTCTGGATGTGTGAGGAGACCTGGAGTACCCGATCTGCCTCAGGTAGAGTTGTGAACTAGAAGGAGGGCTTGTCTTCTTATTTCAACCCTCTTTTTACTTTGTTTAAAACAAACACTCCTTTTAAAGTACATACAAAATAATGATTGATCTTAGATGGCTGAAGAGTTTCACTGCCTGCTCCTGTTTCTCTTAGTCCCTAGAATGCAATCCCAGTTCTCTCTGTTATGAACGTGATTTGGTCTGAATGTAATCTTAGTAAGACACTGAGAAGTAGAAGACAAAGGAGTTCAAAGTAAAACCAACAGTTGGAACTGCAGGGCCTGGAATCCAAGGTGGTTCACCTGAGAACTTCAGGAACTTAGGTTCCCTGATTGCAAAGAATGCCCATAGCTTTGAAGGAAGAGACTCCCTCAGGTAAAATAAGGAAGCTGGTTTTAGCCCAGCATGAAACTCTTTCTTCTATTCTGGCCCCTCTTGGCACTATTTCTTCATTTGTTGCCTACTATGCTCCAAAGATGAGAAGGGACTGAAGCCTTTCTCCATCTCCCACAGCCTGCTCTGCTCAAAACAAAGACGGGCAGAGTTCTCTAAAACCATAGAGATCCTTTATTTAGGTTGATTTAAATTTAATGTTTAACATTAAAATTTATTGTTGTAACTAGTCCAACGAGGCACAATTTCTCCCAGTGTTTCTGGCAGAAGAGTGTTCCAGCAGCTTTGCCCCAGTGAAGTGTCAGAGCAGGTACTTAACATAACTGACACATTAGCTTTCAACATGTGAAGGTTGCTTTGCCCTGATCCTAGACAAATGGCAGCATTGCCCTGTTTCAATTCCATTATCCAAACATGGGCAGTGCTGCTCATTAGCCCTGTGCAATGGATTAGAGACATTTGTTGAATAATTCTGAGATATTTTGTAAGGAACAAAGTTCAAAAATGCCAATTAATGGCAATATAGTTATACCTATCAAACGAAAAACATGGGCAGAAGAGATGAAGGGTCACCATACTCCATCAAGAAGAGAAGAAGATTTCTAAAACTGTTTGCAGCCAAAAGCTAAAACTGTTTGATTAGAAGAAAGAAAAATAAATTAAAAACCAGCAATTCCTACTTTTTGCTTAGAATATAAAGAGCTAGAAATACCTCTACTCATCTTCTTGACCAATACACACAAAAGCTGGACGTGCCTGAGGCTAAGGTCATTTGGAGACCAATTAGCCTCAAAGCTAATGATATTCAAAGACTTTCAGGAAAGATGGGAGCCTGACATGTGTTATAGGCAGATGGAGTAAAACACAAATACCAAATTTTATAATAATTATTAATATATCAGTGATGACTGAGGAGGAAAGACCAGGAGAGAAATTGTGCAGCATCTTCAGACAGCAGATACGGACTACATCTGCTCCACCTTTTACTTTCTTTTCTGTGGATAGCACAAAAATAGCTTAGAGAAGCTTCAGAAAGCTATCCCTGTGGAATGAGGCATAGGAAAGGAGAAGCATTTGCTACAAGGCAGACACAAGGTAGAGCCTTATACTACAGTGATGGAGGTGAGGAGCATCATCAACCCGAGTGTTCCAGTTACAAAAGAGAAGAATGGATTATGAACTGCTTTTCCTGGGAGAGAAGGGTTCTGGGTTGAGCACAGAGCTATTCCTGCAGGAGGGCATAGGACACTGAGGAGACCGCCCTCCTGAGACTCCATATGCACAGCCTATACAAGACTGTAGTTTAGTTAGCACAGAAGAGAAGACTCCCCTTACCCACTATGATGGTCTTTCTTTGTTATCATCTTGACTCTGTTTAGAATCTCCTAGGAAATACATCCTCAAGTTGGTGTGTGTTTTTGCAGAGAAACTAACTGAAGGCAGAAGAGCCATGCTGAATGAGAACTACACTGTCCTAGTGGCTGATGTCCTAGGCTAAATAAAAGGAGGGCAAAGCAGAAGCCAATGCAGATCAACATTCTTCTCTCTGCTTCCTAGCCCATCATGATGTAGCTATGTCTATCCATTGTACTTTTCTCACCCTAACGCAATCTTCTGACACTGGAGGCCAAAATAACCCTGTCTGCTTCAGTCGTATATTCCAGGTATTTTTCACAGGGTGATGAAAAACTAACTAGTATCCTCCCATCCATCATCGATCTAAGATGATTTGAATGCAAGTAACAGTGAATACTGCTGGAGTGTTGGTAAAACTTAGAGATTGTCTTTGACATGTAAATGAAAAAAACTTGATGTTGAGAATGGAACAGGGTTTCAATCTCTGGGGAAAATACAAGTCTAGAGTAATACATTGAAGACCATGCCTCCCTGAGTGCATTCAAAGGCTCTCTGAACACCATGACTAGCTCAATTCATAACCACATTGACTCAGAACCCTACACTAAAATCCTAATACTATTTTTTCATTTCCATTTAAAAATTGTATTGTCCTATAAAGAAAGCCAGATATTCAGCAATAACTTATGAAAGCTTTTGCATATGGGAAAAAGAGAAAAAAATGTTGCCAACATATAAAGCAAGCCACAGAAATGAGCTCGCATATGATATAAACATATGATAAGAAGTTTTAGGTAATTGTGATAAATACTTTAAAGTCATTGAGGAAAGTATGGGAAAGGTGAAAAATAATTAGAGAACTTTAATAGAAAAATAAAAATAAAAAAGAGTAAAGTATAAACATCTGAAACAGAACACAGATAAAGACTGCATTAGGTGGGCTCAATGGTGGAGTCACAGAGCCAAGAAGAAAACAAATCAACAAGAGAAATAACTGATATCTTAGGAAAAACCTGAGAAATTTTCAAAATTAGAGCAAAGTAGTAAGCCTCAGATATAGAAACCTCAATATATAATTTTTTAAAAACATTGCAAGATAAAATCCCATATTTCAACCTCATAATAACAAAGTTTTAAAGTAGCTAAAAGATGCTTCAAGAGGAATTAAAGAATTACAGTAAACTTCTTATACACATTTATATACATTTACTGAAAGTTGAAAGAAAGAGAAAGAAAGAAAGAGCTAGCCTAGAAGTCTATGTTTCAGAAAGCTTTTTCAAAACTTAATCAAAAATAAAGAGATTTTCAGGAAAACAAAATGAAGAACTTAATTTGCAAAGGACCTACATTTTAAAAAGAAATAATAGAAGTTCTTTAGGGAAAGTAAATACAGTTCCAGAAAGAAATATAATTCATACAAGAAAATGAAGGTTGCCACATATGAACTAAGTGCAGATGATAAAATACATTTTACCTCTTTGAATTACTAAGCACATTAGTACTACATGTGTCATTTGTATTGTAATATTGTTTAAATTCCTCATTATTTGTCATAACATATTTTGTATCTTTAGCAAAATCATAATAATATCTTGAAAATAAGAAATTGAAATATGATATATTATGTTAATGTTCATATACAAATGTAAAAGTATACAATACTATTTGAAAATAGTCTCTGATTTGGTCAATTCGAGTCACACATTATGAATCCTGTAGCATCTTGTAGACATAGTAAAAGTTCTAGAGAGACCTAAAAACAATCAAATAATATAAGGTGGAGAAGGATTAAAAGGAAAAAAATTGAACAGACAAATCAAAAGCAGGCAACACCCATCCAGATTCACATTCAAGCAAACCAGTGGTTATATTGTCTCAGGAGTTGGAATACAACACCTAAAACAGAGATGTCAGGGTGACATAAAAAGTGATACCCAGTTGGGCTTGCATGTAAAAACTTTACCCTAAATATGAAATATATTCATGGATAAAGGATGAAAGAACATAAAACAATACTATTCTAAGCCTACCAAATTAAAGATGTGCATGCTAACTGGTGTCAACAGAAATAACTTCCAGATTAAGTAGTGGTATCATAGAGAGATACTGCTACTTATACAAAGTAAAAGGGAAAATTCTCCAATAAGGCCTAAAATATTAAAGGTATGCTCACCTCATAAAAGATATTCAACATACACAAGAAAATAACTGATATGAAAGTAAAAATAAATCCACAATTGATGGGAGTGTGAAACTTGTGTTTTGCTAATTGGTAAAGTTGTAACGGGCTTGCCTCTGGAGCTGACTGGTCCCACAGCTCTCTGTACTTAAATCCTGTAGGGGCGAGAGCTGGACTCACAAACGTGCATTCAATCCTGAGAGCTCAGGGGAGAAAACCACATCTGCTCACATTCCTGGCCCAAGAGAAATCCACCTGAAACCCTCTGGATACAGGAACCTAGGAGTATTCAAGGACAGGATCTTTCTGGTCTCTGCCTGTGCCCAGAGCTGAAAGCTAGCCTCCAGGAGTTCTAGCCTACTTAAAACCACCACTTCTGCTTTGAGGAACCTACCCGAAGCCCTCAAGACACAGAAGCCCAGGAGCAGTCTAGAATAGGAACTTTACAGTTTCCGCCTGTGCCTGGAACTGAGCCTGTGACACAGCTCTCTGCACCTAGATCCTGCTGGGAAAAGCTGGTCCCCAGGAGTGCTGACACACAGGCTCACAGGAGGGTCAAGGCATTGGCAGAGCCAGGAAGACCAGCTAACACCTGAGACAACCAGATGGCGAGAGGCAAGTGCAGGAATCTAAGCAACAGAAACCAAGACTACTTGGTATTATCAGAGCCCAGTTTTCCCACCACAGCAAATACTGGATATCCCAACACACCAGAAAAAAACAAGATTTTGACTTAAAATCACATCTCATGCTGATGACAGAGAGCTTTAAGAAAGTCATAAAGAAATACAGGATCCCACAGGCAAACAAGTAGAAGCACTTAAAGAGGAAACACACAAAAAAATCCTTAAAGAATTGTAGAAAACACAACAAAACAGGTGAAGGAATTGAGCAAAACCATCCAGTATCTAAATATGGAAATAGAAACAATAAAGAAATCACAAAGGGAGACAACCCTGGAGATAGAAAACCTAGGAAAGAGATCATGAGTCATAGACAAAAGTATTACAAACAGAATACAAAAGATAGAAGAGAGAATCTCAGGGGCAGAAGATACCATAGAAAACATTGACACAACCTTCAAAGAAAATGCAAAATGCAAAAAGCTCCTAACCTAAAAAATCCAGGAAATCTAGGACACAATGTGAAGATCAAACCTAAGGATAATAAGTATAGAAGAGAGCAAAGATTCCCAATTTAAAGGGTCAGTAAATACCTTCAACACAATTATAGAAGAAAACTTTCCTAACCTAAAGACAGAGATGCTCATAAACATACAAGAAGTCTACAGAACTCCAAATAGATTGGCTCAGAAAAGAAATTCCTCCCGTCACATAATAGTCAAAACACCAAATGCACAAAACAAAGAAAGAATATTAAAAGCAGTAAGGGAAAAAGTTCAAGTAACATAAAAAGGCAGACCTATCAGAATCACACCAGACTTCTTACCAGAGACTGTGAAAGCCAGAAGATCCTGTGCAGATGTCATACAGATCCTAACAGAACACAAATGCCAGCCTAGGCTACTGTATCCAGCAAAACTCTCAATTAACATAGATGGAGAAACCAAAACATTCCATGACAAAACCAGATTTACACAATATCTTTTCACAAATCCAGCACTACAAAGGATAATAGATGGAAAACTCCAATACAAGGAGAGAAACTACACCCTAGGAAAAGGACCAACGTAATCTTCTTGCAATGAAACTAAAAGAAGAGAGACACACAAACATAAAAGACTGGATATGTAAAGAGGACCAGAATTTTGCTGCATACAGGAAACACACCTCAGTGACAAAGACAAACACTACCTCAGAGTAAAAGGCTGGAAAACAATTTTCCAAGTAAATGGTCCCAAGGAACAAGCTGGAGTAGCTATTCAAATCTCCAATAAAATCGACTCTCAACCAAAAGTTATCAAAAAAGATAAGAAAGGACAGTTCATATTCATCAAAAGAAAAATCCACCAAGATGAATTCTCAATCCTGAATATCTATGCTCCAAATGCAAGGGCACCTACATTCATAAAAGAAACCTTACTAAAGCTCAAAGCACACATTGCACCTCACACAATGATAGTGGGAGATTTCAACACTCCGCTCTCATCAATGGACAGATCATGGAAACAGAGATTAAACAGAGACACAGTGAAACTAACAGAAGTTATGAACCAAATGGGTTTAACATATATCTATAGAACATTTCATCCTAAAACAAAAGAACATACCTTCTTCCCAGCACCTCATGGTACCTTCTTCAAAATTGATCATATAATCAGTCCCAAAACAGGCCTCAACAGATAGACTAAGATTGAAATAATCCCATTCATCCTATCAGATCGATCACCACGGACTAAGATTGGTCTTCAATAACAACAAAAAAGAAAAAAAGCCCACATATAAATGGAAGTTGAACACCTTCCATGTGATATTTGACAAAGGAGCTAAAACCATCCAGTGGAAAAAAAGACAGCATTTTCAATAAATGGCGCTAATTCATCTGGAGGTCAGCATGTAGAAGAATGCAAATCGACCCATTCTTATTGCCCTGTACAAAGATTAAATCCAAGTGGATCAAGGACCTCCACATAAAAACAGATACACTGAAACTAATAGAAGAGAAGGTGGGGGAAGAGTCTTGAACATATGGGTACTGGGAAAAATTTCCTGAACAGAACACCAGTGACTTATGCTCTAAGATCAAGAATCAACAAATGGGAACTCATAAAACAGCAAAGCTTCTGTAAGGCAAAGGACACTGTCATTAGGACAAAACAGCAACCAAAAGATTGGGGAAAGATCTTTACCAATCCTACGTCCAATAGATGGCTAATATCCAACAATACAAAGAACTTAAGAAGTAGACTCCAGAGAATCAAATAACCCTATTTAAAAAATGGGGCACAGAGCTAAACAAAGAATTTTCAGCTGAATAATATCAAATGGCTGAGAAGTACCTAAAGAAATGTTCAGCATCCTTAGTCATCAGGGAAATGGAAATGAAAACAAAACCCTAACACACAAGATATAGCTAAGATAAAAAAAACTCAGTTGACAACAGATGCTGCAAGGATGTGGAGAAAGAGAAACACTCCTCCATTGTTGGTGGGGTTGCAAGCTGGTACAACCACTCTGGAAATCAGTCTGGAGGTTCCTCAGAAAATTGGACACTGCACTACCTGAGGACCCAGCTATACCTCTCTTGAGCATATACCCAAAAAATGCTCCAACATACAACAAAGACACATGCTCCACTATGTTCATAGCATCCTTATTTGTAATAGCCAGAAGCTGGAAAGAACCCAGATGTCCTTCAACAGAGGAATGGATACAGAAAATGTGGTACATCTACACAATGGAGTATCCAACTCCACTTCAGTCCCCGTGAACCTTTACCAAGGTTGACTACATAGGGGGCAGAAATCCAAGAGCAAAGCACAGTGAAAACAAAAGTCATGCGAATTGAGTTTTGTAATCAAAACAGAAGTAAATTATGAATTGATAATAAAAACTTGCAAACATTTAAAAACTAAGCAATACTGCTCAATGTAGACTTATTGATCAAAGCAACGTTTATATACAATGAAAAAAGTACAAAATGCAAAATAGTAAAACATATTAACCATCACTAAAGCAGTTTTAAAATAATAATAAATAGTATTAACTGCTATATGAGGAAAAAATTGAAATCAGGCAAATTTTGCCCAAGGTTTAATGTGTTATAATTGGAAAGGGTAGCCTTTTAAATAAATGGTTCACCCATCTGCAAAACCTGAGTCTTCACCCATTCTCACGCTTTAACTAAAAATAGTAAAATTGGTCATATTCTTAAAAAAATAAACCTAATTATTTAATTTCTCTGCCCTTTTTCTCTATGCGTACATATCTCTAACGTGTTATGTGTAGATACACGTATATGTAATAAAATCGTTGTGACTTTTGCTCAAACAAAAAGTTATTAGAAAAGATGCCAAAAACTGACCCAGAATAGAAAAATTAATAAACTAGACATTATGAAAGGTCAACAGTATGACGTGTGACTGCAGGGCTGAAGCAAGAGATTGGCAGGTCAAGTGTCTGTGCTTGAGGACCTGTGCTGAGATCCCGGCACTTTCATGAAAGGCAGTGCAGCTTCTGTAGGGAGAGCTAGAGGAGCAGCAATGAAGGGGGGGATGGCAGAGATGGTGGAATCCTGGGCCTCTCAGGCCAGCCTAGTCAAGTAAACGATCTCTGGGCTCCACACACCCAAGCACACACACACACACACACACACACACACACACACACACATACACACACACATACACACACACATACACACCACACACACACACACACACACACACACACACACACACACTTTTAAAGCTATCGCTCTACAAAGAACAAAGTTAAAAAATAAAAGTACCCACTAGATTTATTTTTAGATAGCGTGTACATCTGTCTCACGAATGGTTAAATCCAAGCTATGTTTTTTGAAAACCCTAAAGCTCAAGAAGACCAACCATCCAATAAAAAATAACAAAATACTTGAATGCTCCTGGCTCTGAAAACATGTGTAGGTGATAAATTAAAACACAGAAAAATTAAATTATTATTACTAAAGCAGGCAAATTAAAAGCACAGGGAACGAGCGCAGTGTATCTATTAGAGCAATAAACAAATGACATAAAGACCCTGGTGCACATGCTAAGTGCTGGCAGAGGCAAATACCAAGCTAGAGGCCTCTTACCAGCACCAAGGCAGAGCTGGTATGTGCACTGTGGAAAGAAATTAGCATTTTATTGTAAAACAAAATGTTCACATACTAGTGTTGTGGAATACTGTGTGTAGCTTTTTACCCATGAGCAATAACCATTTACAGCTACAAAGGAATCTATTGAAATGTTTAAACCACCATCCCAAGAGTACACAGGGATGAACCCAGGGCTCCATTCGCATATGTAACAGAGAATGGTCTTGTCAGGCATCAATAGGAGGAAAGGCCCTTGGTCCTGTCAAGGCTTGATGCCCCAGTGTAGGGGACTGTCAGGGCGGGGAGGTGGGAGAAAGTGGGTGGGTGGGTGGGTGAGGGAGCACCCTCATCGAAGCGGGGTGGGGGGGGCGGGATAACAGCTTTCTGGAGGGGAAACCAGGAAAAGAGATAACATTTAAAATGCAAATTAAAAAATAGATACAAGGCATTATAAAAAAAAGAAATGTTTGCAGCAAGTCTCTTTATAATCAGTCAGAGTTGGGAAGAGGGTGCCAGCTGTCCTTCATCTGGTGAGTGGGTTTCCATGCAGTAGAGTATGATTCCTCAACTAATGAAAAGGATGGGTCATTGATGACTGCAGCAGCAGTGATAATTCTCAAATTTGTCACGTGATAGATAGCCAAATCTAAACATCCATGAGTTATACATTCATCTGACATTTCTGGTAGGATGCAGAGAGATGCTGAAAAGACTCAGAGAAAACTAGACTCAAGATCGATAGTACCAAGGGTCTCTCCTCCCATTGATGCCTGACAAGGCCATCTTCTGCTACATATGCAGATGGAGCCATGGGTCCCTCCGTGTGTACTCTTGGGATGGTGGTTTAGTCCCTGGGAGCTCTGGAGGGTCTGGTTGGTTGATGTTGTTCTTCTTATGGGGTGGCAAACCCCTTCAGCTCCTTCAATCCTTCCTCTAACTCCACCATTGGGAACCCCATTCTCAGCTCAATGGTTGGCTGTGAGCATCTGCCTCTGTATTTGTCAGGCTCTGGCAGAGCCTCTCAGGAGACAGCTACATCAGGCTCCTGTCAGCAGGCACTTCTTGACATCAACAATATTGTCTTGGTTTGGTGTCTGTATATGGGATGGATTCCTAGGTGGCTGTCTCTGGATGGCCTTTCCTTTAGTCTCTGCTCCACACTTTGTCTCCATATTTCCTCCTGTGAGTATTTTTTGTTTCCTCTTCTAGGAAAGTCTGAAGCATCCACACTTTGGTCTTCCTTCTTCTTGAGCTTCATGTGGTTTTTGAATCCTATCGTGGGTATTCTGAGCTTTTGGGCTACAAACACTAATTTTTTATGGATGGAGGATATAGCTCAATGGTAGATCAGTTGCCTAACTTGCCCAAGATTTCAGGTTCACTCTTAAGCACTGAATAATTAAACACACACACACACACACACACACACACACACACACCACTGGAACATTTATAAGTGAACAAAGAGTTATTGAATTGAGTGTTACAAAATTTATAAAATCAATGTAATAGAATTTGTTCCTAAAAGTGTTCAGAGATTTAGAAATTTCTTGCTTACAATTCAAGAATAGCTTTAAGAATTGTGCAGATCAAGAAGCATAATAGAGCTGACCCTGGGGGTGTGGACAAGCTATCTGAGGATGTAAGGAAGAGCTAGCACCACCCCTTGCTTGGTGAGCTAGCCAGGGCAGTGCTGGAGGGCTGGCCCTGGAAGCTGGGTTCAGGACAACTGGCCCTAGGAAAGCCAGACTCACGGCTTGTCTGCTATAGGAAAGCTGGTCCTGCTGCTCACCTGGGCAGTGCTTGCTCTGGCGATTCAGGAGAGCAGGAGAACAACACAGCTACCACTTAGTGAGTCCCACATCCAGGGCTTTGAGTTGGCCCACCCCTACATCTATCCTGTCTATGAACTGCTGGAACGCTTGAAGGGGCCAGTCCTGCAGAATCAAAGCTGCAGGATCTCCACTTTAAAAGGCAACAACAGGACATTTGAGAGGAACATCAGTGTGGTTTCAGTATCGATAGTGTATCAGAAGTCAGAGGCCTCTAATGGGAAATATGTGTGGACAAAAGGGCACCTTGGGACACATTGTGACACACAGCTCTCACTATGAGATTATTTTTAATTTTTTTATTGTTTTCATTTTTATTTCTTTTTTTGTTGTTTTCTTTTGGGGCAGAGGATGGATATGGAGGGATGAGGAGATGAGTGGGATTGGGTGCATGATGTGAAATTCAGACAGAATCAGTAAAAAGTTAAAAAAAAGAAATTGTGTAGAAAAAAAAACTTTCTTAAAAATAGAGGGAAGAACTTAATCTGAAAATATGGATGGTTAAAAAATTGTAACTACTGGCCGAATATGGTGACATACACCCCAGTCTTCAGATCCAGCTGTGCTTCTGTGAAGTCAAGGCTAGCCCAGTCTACACAGCCATTTCTCGGCCAGCTAAAACTACATAGTGAGAACGGTTTTCAAAAACTAAGGAGCAACAAAAACCCAAGAAAATTTAAGTAAAACTGGTGTCTCTGTGTCCATATCTGATGCATGTTTCTCTCTTTTAGGTATAGCTGGAATTTGGTCACTTTATATTAAGAGAACTTTTCAATGAAACAAGAAAGTATTTGAATATAAATCTGACATCCCCCAATGTAAAGGTAAGGACTTGGTAAGAGATCAATTGTCCAAATAGTTGTGTTTCAGGAAGTTTGCTAAACATAAAAGTTAGAGCTCTGCTTGACATGCCAAACAGCTTTCAAACATTTTCAATAGTCACCTACAAGAAAGAAGTAAATGTGAGATTTATTTTAAAATAATATGTAAATACGACATAGACAGAAGACTTAAAAAGATAAGACAATCATGTCTGTTATGTGTAAAGGTAAAACCACCATAAGTAAAACCTTTATGAACTATATTTTTTCTTTTTTTTCTATTTCTTTTTTAAAAAATTATATATATATATATTTTATTAACTTGAGTATTTCTTATTTACATTTCAAATGTTATTCCCTTTCCCGGTATCCGGGCCAACATCCCCCTAACCCCTTCCCCTCCCCTTCTTTATGGGTGATCCCCTCCCCATCCTCCCCCCATTACCGCCATCCCCCCAACAGTCACATTCACTGGGGGTTCAGTCTAGCAGGACCAAGGGCTTCCCCTTACACTGATAATCTTACTAGGATATTCATTGCTACCTATGAGGTCAGAGTCCAGGGTCAGTCCATGTATAGTCTTTGGGTAGTGGCTTAGTCCCTGGAAGCTCTGGTTGCTTGGCAATGTTGTTCATAAGGGGTCTCGAGCTCCTTCAAGCTCTTCCAGTCCTTTCTCTGATTCCTTCAACGGGGGTCCTGTTCTCAGTTCAGTGGTTTGCTGCTGGCATTCGCCTCTGTATTTGCCGTATTCTGGCTCTGTCTCTCAGGAGAGATCTACATCCGGCTCCTGTCGGTCTGCACTTCTTTGCTTCATCCATCTTGTCTAATTGGGTGGCTGTATATGTATGGGCCACATGTGGGGCAGGCTCTGAATGGGTTATGAACTATATTTTAATAAAGCATAACTAACACAGAAAAAAAAAACCTACAGGCAATCCCTGTGTTAGAGAATCGCTCTCCTGAAGTTCAGAGCCCAAACAATATGAACAATTACCAAGATGAAGATGGGAAAGAACTGAGCAAATTTCATACAAAAGACTGGTTATTTAACTGACCCATATGAATACTTTCTGGAGATAACATAATCAAGTGAATGTGATTCTCATGATAAGGAATGGCTCTTTGAAGCTTATCGTGTTGGCGAATGGTAATTTCAATCCAGTTGAGTTCAGAACTCTCTCTCCTTTCATTATCCAAGAGGACAAAGGTTGGCAATGTTTTTATGTATGTATCTGACAATAAATTTTCAAGCCTTAAAACCCTGAACAAAACTTGACCAGACATTCCACTTTTAGGCAACAGAAGGAAAGATAACCTGTGAGTGTCAGGAGTGACCCAATCTTGCCCTGTTTACCAGGTTATTCGGTAACACGATGAAGCTAGTTCCTGTTGACCTGCAAGTGTCAGACAGTAAAACCTGAGTCTTACAAGGCACCTGTTGGGCTGTGAGGAGCTGAAATCAACCATGGTGGGAACATCTACACCATGGAAATTGGAAAATGTTGTAAATCCAGACTGCTCATACCCTCCAGAGAGCAGGACAAGCAGTTGCCAGCGCACTACTGCTTGACATCTGTTATTGGTGGTGCGTGATCAGGGCAAATGCAAGAGCGAGTGAGAGGTTCTGGGTGTTGTTTGTATATTTATTTGGTATGTAGCAGCATCAGACTCTAATGTTTATTTGCATCCAACAAATAAAGGAAAAAAGGGAAACATACATGACGACTGAACTGTAGACCATGTTTTGATTTCTTAGTGGTCAGAGTAAATGTGTTCATTTTCTTGCTTTAACATATATGACTATTCTCCATGAAACATGTGATACTTTTGTAACAGAAAGCGTTTGGAAGTGTGATGTTTTACAAGTTCCATAACTGTGAAAATACCATGGTTAATAACCCCTATAGTTAACTAAGAAAGGGATAAAAGCCTCAGTCTGTGGGATGGCCCCAGCCTGCCCTCCATAAGGGAAGTTATTGTTTTTTTAACATGATCATGGTCAATGATTTACACATTCATTTCTGGAGCTTGTATACAACTGACAGAATTTAGTAAGTGCACAGAAACAGTGTGACACACTCACCTGATTGGCTTTTAAAGGAAGTTCCCTAGCGTTTGTCAACCACACCTGCGTTCTTGAAGAATCGGTTCTCTCTCACAAACCGTCCTGAATGGGATTTTTTCCAAATCCTGTTCTGTTCTCCAGCCCACAGCTGATGATTGTTCATTGATTGACTTACGCTTTATAACTAATATACATACCACATGTGTTGGGGAACGAGCAGACTGTAAATTGCTTGTACATGTTTCAGCTGGAACCCTAAAGCCACTTCACCTTTACATTGCATTGTGTGAAAACAATGAATACAGCAGTCAAAAAACTGAGGAAGAATGTGGCAAGAGGCGCTATTCAAGTGAGTCCTCTGATTCTTGTCCCTGATGGGTTAGGGCTGCCCTTTGGTTCTTGTATGTAAATTGTTTTCCCTAATTTTTTAAGTAGTTCTTGGGCTGGAATGGAGTATAATCAGATGATGTAATTAGATTATGTTCTCTTGGAAACAAGAACAAACTGAGGGATCTCAGCAGTCAGAGGAGAAGTTAGTGGCTACGGAGTGGGAAAATAATTGTCAGCCATGATTAGAAACAGTTGGCAAGTTTCCACCAGGACAATGACTCGTGTGTCATAGTGACAACAAAAAGTCACAGTAAGATCTTTTTTTTTTTTTTTGCAGTCAATATGCCACTCCGATTTATATTAAAATGGTTACACAAATACACATGCTATGCAGAGACAGGGAACGTGGGAAGGACGTGCACTCTCAGATGTCATGCTGCAGAAGAAGCTGGTACAGAGAAGTGTAAGCTCTCCTCTGAGAAAAGTCAGAAGTCTCCCCAGGCTCAGGTCAATTCACTTCCTCCCCCTCCTCCTCCACCTCCTCCTCCTTCTCGTTCTCTTCTATTCATTTCTTTTTAAGATACCATCTCAGAGAGCACAGGCTGACCTTGGTCCATCCTCATCTCTAAGGATAATCTGAAACTTCCCATCTTCATGCCTCCACCCCTGGTCTGAGCCACCACACCCAATTTTGAGTTTCTTGTTTCTCATCTCTAGTTCCTTGGAGGGATCTAGCTGAACAGTTGACCATTGTTGGTCTAGACTTCTAAAGTCTTTTCACTGATGCCTTCATATTGTCCCACCTTCGTCCTTCATATACCACAAACGAAATTCTCAACACCATAAATTCATTTTCTCACAATTCCAGAAGCTGGGAGTTTGAGAAGAAGAAAGCAGCAGATATGATACCCAATGAGGTCTGTTTCCTGCTTCATAGACAGGTGAGGACCATTCATTGTTCTTAAGCAATTGCCTTCTCATGGAGCAGGGAAGGGGAAAGCTTTCCTAGGTCTCTCCGATAACCTCACAACCCTGTGCACGAGTCCTCGGCCAGGGAGTTGTTCTTGCTCCTCTACCAGGGAGTGAGGATGCAACATCCAGTTACAAATTTTGGGAGAAAGATGAACGGTATACAGCAGGTGCCAAATGAAATCCCTTAGCACATACTTCTTCTAGAACAAAATTGAAAAGGAGAAAATGAAATTTAGAGGGAAATGAAAACGCACCTGTTCTCATTGTAAAAGCAGAGAAGAAAAAACCCAGTCACTTCACAGAAAGAAAAAATAAAATACTCACCTGGAGCACAAGGAGGGATTGGGCTTGTGATGTTGTGGGTGTGTGCGGTGCACATTGCCAGCCATAAATACGCTAAGTATTTCAGCGGGCACGCACGTGTGTGTGTGTGTGTGTGTGTGTGTGTGTGTGTGTGTGTGCAGTGTGTGTGCGTGCGTGTGCATGTGTGTAGGCACATGTGAGTGTGTGTGTGCAGTGTGTGTGCATGCGTGTGCATGTGTGTATGCATGTGTGTGTGTACACGTGTGAGTGTGTGTGCAGTGTGTGTGCATGCATGTGCATGTGTGTGTATGCACGTGTGAGTGTGTGTGTGTGTGCGTATGTGTGTGTGTATGTGTGTGTATATTCTGTTAGTATGTAGATGGATGTGTACAGCAGAAAGGGAAGAGATGAATATGAAACAGATTTTTATGTCGGACAAATATGTTTGTATTCACATTGCTATGTGCTTTCTATTGTGTGCAGTAATGCTGAACAAAATGGACTCCATGTCCCTGAGAAGTGTATGCTCTGAAAAAGAAAACAGACACTTGAATAATTAAGAGATAAGTAGTAGGGCACTGGCCAAATGAAAGAACAACTCTGGGCATTCTAGGGGAGCCACTTATTGTCCTCATGGGAATGAGAGGTAAAGAGTATTCCGGAGAGTTATCTTGGTCAACATTCAAAAAGAAAAGTGGAGCAGAGTCCCTCTAGACAGCAGAGAACCAGCTCAGGCCAGGCTGTAGTAGGATTCAGGCTGCTCATGGGAGAGCCTATGTGGACCTCTGTTCTGATGTCATCAGGAGGTGGGAAGGGTTGAGAAAGGTAAGGAGGTCAGATCCAAAAGCAAAGATGGTGCTAGGGTGCTGCGAGGATCCAAATGGAAGCCATGAAAAGAAAAGCAGAGACCCATCCTTAGCCATGTGTACTGCTTTTTGATAGCATGGACAAAGTCAGATATGCTTTTTAAAAATATTTATTTAATTATTTTAAAATGATACGTGGATGTGTGTGCCAGTGTGAATATGTGCACATGAGTACAGGTAGAGGCACGGAATTCCCTGGAGGCGAAGCTACAAGCAGTTGTGAGCTTCCTGACGTGGGTGAAGGGAACTGTATGCAAGGCTTCTGCAAGAAGAGAGTATGCTCTTAAACACTGAGTCAGCTCCCTGGCCCATAGGAGGCTGTTCTGAAATCCAAGTAAGCCCAAGTTTCCTTGAACTTGCAGTGATAGAGTAGTCTTGAATCACCGTCTGGTTCCTGTCATGTCCTTGCCCAAGGAGGCACCTAGGATGAGAGGTAACACCTTCACTACTTCTTCAAGAGATACACATCAGTCACTGGGGAAGAAAAGGGAGATTGGATGCTTGGTTGACAGGGATTGTAGAGCGACTGAGCTGGCATGCAGGAAGGAGCCTCCTGTCTGGGTACAGGAACAGAGAACAGAGGCCATGTGTTAAGACCGAAGACTGAAGGCAGCAGTGATGCTGCTGAGCCAACAACAGAAGGAGAAGCTAAAGGAATTGCATCCCATGCAAAGAGTCAGCAGCACAGACCCCACACACACGCGAAAGGACATTAGCATGAACGTGACCATGACTCAATGTCAGAAACATTTTAAAAAATTATTTCTTTACTACTGGAGATGGAACCTAGAGCTTTCTGTGTGTGTGTGTGTGTGTGTGTGTGTGTGTGTGTGTGTGTGTGTGTGTGTGTGTGAAAGAAGTGATCTACCAGAAAGCCATAGCCCCAGGTCTGTTTTAACTTTTTATGTTAACATTTTATTTTGAGGCAGGGTCTCACTTGCCTATGTTGAGCTTGAACTCACTGTGATGCTGAAGCAGGTATTGAGCTTTCTGTCCTCCTGCCTCAGCCCCTGAGTAGCAAGAATTACAGATCTAACCCATCATTCCCAGCCAGCACTTCTGATAACTGCTAAGCTGTATCATACAGGATCATGTATGTACATGTGTGTCCGTGCCTGGTGGAGGGGCATATGTGCACTCTTGTGTGTGCACATGTGCGTGTGACAGACACTCAAGTCTTCAAATGGCAATCAGTAACAGAGACCTTTGCTAACGGTACCATCAGAAGAGGAACACAGTGATGGTGTCATAAAGACTCCAAGATGCCCTGACACGGGTATGAATGCCACTTACATGAGCTTCAGAATTACTTCTGGAGGTATTTGAGAGTGCCAAGTTTCAGTAGGGAGGAAAGAAAGCCAGTGAATAGTGCTTTCCAACCACCATGTTGTGGCTCCATTTTTAATGACCCCAATAGTCCTGTAAGCTAAGAAGATTTGAGACTTTAGCACACGTCAGAGGCAAGGAGACTGAAATTGAGACTCCAGTCTATGGAGCTGATAACAACAAAGGCTAGAGCCCAAGTCCCTCCTTTGCTCCTTTTCGATGTTTTTCTTTTTTCTTTAAGAAGTATTTATTTATTATTATTATATAAGTACACAGTAACTGTCTTCAGACACACCAGAAGAGGGCATCAGATCTTATTACAGATGATTGTGAGCCACCATGTGGTTACTCAGGACCTCTGGAAGAGCAGCCAGTACTCTTAACCACTGAGCCATCTCTCCAGCCCCGTTTATGATGTTTTTCACTAATGAACATCCTATTGGCATCACCCGTCACGTGATATGAATAAACGAAACCAGGAGAGCCACCCTTAACATCAAAGAATCCACATACATCATGGAGCGACTCATCTAGTGTCAAACACAGTGGGTACGCAATAGATTTTAGAGAGTCCACTACTGGTTAACCCCCGTCCTAATGGCGAGGACAGGTGCTGTAATCACTTACTCTATTCAGAGAAGCAACCATGGCAGGAGACTTTTGGGAAGTTAATCCCGACAAGGGTCTGTGAGCTTTAGGATCTAGTTTCTTCTCATTCCTTACACTTTGTGAGTGACTTTGACCTTGTAGAGACAGAGGGAATTTAAAGTCATATGCCTCTTTTATAGCCAGCCAGATATGAGATAAAAGTTTTTTTTTTTTTATGGACAAAAGCATCGATATTATTGCTGGTAACTATAGATTTTTAAAATGGGTTTCAGAGTCAATAATACTCATTTCAAGTGCTGCAGTGCCATAATGCTTTCTCTAAGAATTGCTGGACATTACCAGAAGGGAAGAGGCCTTACTGGCTCTCAGTGTCTCTTTCCCTCTGCCCACATGGACAGGTACTAAGTAGCATTAGGCTCAGAAAGGAAATCTAATCTTCAGGCAGAATAAAGGCCTATAATTGTATACAAATATGTCTGCTTTCCCAGGGACTTCATCTTCCCTCAAAGATAAAAGAACAACAGAGCGTGTTCTCTGAACTCAGTTCCATTTGGGATGGGTTGGGAAACTAAACAGAGTCAGGGGTGTTGAGGGTGTGTGGGGTGATCTACCATCTTTTGTGAGATGTCAAGAGTGACAGAATAAGGGAACTTGATTTCAAATCAAGATAACAGGGCAAGACAGCCTTGTTTTTAATGTTGAGTATGACAAGTTTATTTTTAATATTTATTGAGGTGGACCATATAGAGCAGCATAGTACCTAGTCAGATTCCGGGTAATTTCTTCTAGAAGGAAAGGAGAGGGTGGGAAGTAGCCAGGAGCAGGCAGTGGTGTTTGATTCATCAAGGTTAGGCCAAGTTGAATTGTGTGGTCTCCTGTTAGGTGTGTGTTGGAGGGGAGGGGAGCTACTTTGTACCAGCACTGTCTAAAGTGCATCAGTGGTACGCAATGTCATGCGTCTCCCTAATTATGTGGCTGTGTGACCACAGGGGCCACCAAAGCTCAGGTTCACAGTGCTGATGGAAGGGGGACAAGAGATGAGGTCATTGAAATGGACTGATGTGGCAGCAGGTGTCCCTGGCCCTTTTAGCTTGGGTGGTCGTCCTCTCTTTCCTTTCTGTTCAGACAATTATCCCTTGAGAGATCCACGTCCTGAAATTACTCTGATTCTTTCAAATTGTTATTATCCACAAGCTAATTATTGGCTTTTGCGGCATCCATTGGTGGCTTTTTCTTGCCTTGCCCTGTCCCTCCTGCTGCTATTCATTTCCCTGTCATTAACACTTCCACCAGAGACTAAGGACAGAGCAGCAGAGGAGGCCGGGCTCCAATCAGCCCTGAAGGTTGGCAGTCACTCCATGCACAGGTTCCTGGTTGGAAGGGATTAGAGTCTGAGGTTCAGGGTGACCCAAGTGTTACCATTTATATAGATAACTGAGAATGACAGGGTCAAATACCTCATGTCAGTAGCTTCCCAGCATCATGTACGTAGTTCAGGCAGTGAGGTGGGCGTCATCCTTATCTGACTAGTTCTGGGTCTCCTGGGGTCTCAGCCGTGATCATCATAAGGCAACGTTTGTACAGATTCAGTTTATAGACCCCATTTTGAGAATGTCACTCTGCACTAAGATCTACATGCACGCCCTTTTTAGCCATTTGAACTTAGGTCTTTTAATACAAATGGTGACTGTGTTTTGGCCGTCTCAAAATTCCTTTCTGCTTCAGTCATGGAAACCTTGGTTGAGTTCGGGATGGGAAAGAGAAATGTTCCCCAAGTCTCTCTAGCTTATCAAGTCCAAAACCTCAGCCATTAGAAGGAGATTTGTACGCATTGGCGAGTAAGAAAAACAATGAAAGACATGGGAGAGAGGTGTAGGCATGCCTTCTAGTAGGCTGGAAGTCGGTAGTTCTCAGAGAAATGTCATGAACTCCAAGCATGGCCCTGGTGTCCTGTTACTGGAAAGCGGTGTGGCCCAGGAAAAGAGAGAGTAAGGAATTAGGAGTAGTGCACACACCAGCACTCAGCAGTCCCACTCCGTCCTTACCCAAGATCTTCAGAGACAAACTCCTGGAAGAATCGAGGCTGATTGTCTCCCCACGGTGGAGGAGCAGATTTTACTGTTCTCAGGTACGCTGTGTCCTGTGCATTCAGAGTAAATGATACTGTTCCTATTTGTACAATCATAGATGAATCTGTGACAGGAGAGCTGGTTCTTTGAAAGCATGCTTCGGCCTGAATGGAAACTATCTCACCCAAGATGTGTCAACGCGTTGGTCCTCAACGCTCCAGGGTAGAATTTCAGAGGCTGACTAAAACTTGAAGGTTTTGGACTCATGAATTGGCTAGTCTATTTATGGAGTCACAGCTTAGTGTGAGAGAAGTCAGCCCCTTCTCTCTGCTTCCTGGCTACTAGGGACCAAGTAGATTTCCCCATCACCTGCCCAGCTATATGATGATGTAGACTACGTATATATTCCCCAAATTCTTCGTGAGTTTTTTAATATAATGTAATAATCATGAACACATTTAAAGATTTAATTAAATTAAAAGATGCTTATGGGTGTAACATTGCTCTAAACGTTGCTTAGTGTGGTGTGTGATTTGCTTATGGTAAAATATACAAATCTTTGCTCTAGTAAGATATTAAAATCTTTAGCATAGAGTTCTCTGAGTATCAAAAATGCACACATTTGTATGAGTTGCATGATTATAACATATAACATATTTCTGCCATCCCAGAATATTAAAAAAAACCCTCCCAACCATCTTGCCCATAAATAGCCATTGTCTTGGTTTTATTATCATAGTTTAATTTTGTTTCTAAATAAACTATGTGACAGTATTAAATGTAGATTTTCCTTTAATCTGATACTTTAGGGTCTGTGACCTGGGAAGATGGCTCAGTGGACCAAGTGTTTGCTCTGCAAGCTTGAGAAGCTGTATTCTGATCTGGTGTCAAACATCGTAACCCCAGCCCTTGGAAAATGGAGGCAGGACAATCCCTGGAACTCACTTTCCAGCCAGCCCACATAATCAGGAAGCTCTAGGTTCTTCTGTGGAGGCCTGTCTCAGAGTGAAACCAGGTAGAGAAACTGTGGAGGAAGGTACCTGACTCCAATCTCTAGTCTCCATCTGTATACACGCACACGCACACACACACACACACACACACACACACACACACACACACACACACACGTACATACACGTGCACACATACATGTACATATACTCATTGTCCATCAGCTGGCCTAGTCTACTTACCTCTAACTCATCCCAATTTGAGCAAATTTTTCCAAGCTTTAGAATCTGGGGAACCTTCCAATCCCGAGTTGCATAGATGGGTGCTAGACCATCTGGCCTTTCCCAGCCCTTCCCACACCCTGCCACTATCAGATTAAGGAAATCATCACACCCCATGAAAAGCGCAGGCCTCTGCCCCAATTTTTGCCTTTACACAACCTCCTCAGAGTGAGCACTGGATGAGCCATCAATAACGGAAAACTATGACATGTCACTGTGGCCATGTGGTTCCTTTCTGTCACTGCTGCTATTGGTCTCGAGCATGAGGGTTTCTCTGTTTGTTTGTTTGTTTGTTTGTTTGTTTGTTTGTTTGTTAAGAGAAAGAGAAATCACACTGTGATGTACCTTCCTTCAATGAATGGTGCAGGCTTAGAATGTTGTATGGGTCTCTTGTGCCTTCTCTCCCAACAGAGACAAAGCACAGTGCACATTTATAAAAAGTTGACATAGTTTATATCACAGACAAGGAAGAGGGCCCACCATGCTTTCTGCAGGATATTGGGGTGTCAGTCCACTTTGTCAGTGGTCCTGCTACTACCCTACTTCCTGAAGACACAGCAGAGAGGTGGCAGCATTTTGATGCTGGAAGCATGCTCACAATTCTGAGACTGCTAATTCCCAGGGAGCATTTGATCACGCTAAGTAGTCGGCTTAATGAAACTCCATCTAACACAATAAAAAAAGCAATATTTTTCTTTTGTTCTTTTTATCCATTTTCACATTTTAACAAATGTTATTTCCTGAAATGGATATTTAGATACACTCACTGCTGAAATACTCCATTATTAGCATGCATTCTATTAGCTGGCTTGCTTATTATATTAATGTTCAGAACAGGGATCACTGGAAATGACATTTATTTCAGAAAATTAGGAGAGAACTCTTCAGAATTAAACAACTTAATCCTTGTTTCTGATTGCGATTCACTCTAGTCTGCATAGTTCCTAACTCCCTTGGAGACCTGCATTTAATTCTGTCTGTGGCAGCTCTTTGCCTAGGTGGGGGTGGGGGTGGGGGTGGGGGTGGGGATGGGTGTATTTCAGAAGTCAGAACTTACTCTAGCCATGTGCACTTTAGCCATTCAGTTCTTACCTATATTCTGTTCTCACTACCGAAGGTAGCCCTGCCTGCTCCCTCCACAGTGTTTGATTTTGTACAACAGTGTTGTGGCAAGAGGCTTTACACAGGTGTTGTGACGTTGCACCCCACGCTTGCACACTAAGAACAATGTATTTCAGCAAGCAGCTCTCTGTGATTTCAGCTGCAACGTGTGGCTTTTGTCCCTACAGAAGTCCTCTTCCTTACATGGCTCCTTTTTCCTTCCCTGGGAAGAGTCAGGGGGAATTCAGCTGATAAGACATTCTAGAACATCATTACTGTATGAGTGAGTGATCCTGGCATTTGTGCTGAATACTACCTAGTTCAGATCGTTTCCATGTCTGCCTGCCACCACAGGCAACTGAGTTATTCTGTTTCTAGCCTGAACTGTCCTCCTAGGTAGACACCATGCAGTTTTCATCTACCAAGGACTGACCCTTCATAAGCTAGCAAGTTAAAATGAGCTCAAAAATCAAGACAGAGACACAGAGAGTTGGCTAACTCCTAAAAATCTAGGGTCTAGAGTAGACCATAAGGCAAGAGTAGGGGTTCACAAAACTAATCCTAAAATAGCCCATCCTCTTTGTCTACAGAAGCGAGCAGTTGATAGTTTACAGGGAGTCAAATGATTAAAATCCTGGAAGTAGAAACTCAATTTAAAAAAAGAATGACATCCAGACATGAGAAATTAAGTAGGGACCAGATGGCATCATAAGGTTTGGAGTCAAGTCCAACATGGCGTCATGCATGCACACACCTTCAGGAAGTTGGTTGCAACTGCTTCTGCTTCCACTTCAGCTCGCTCTCCCAAACTGCATCTCAGGCAACTTCTCCTTAGCCTGATCAGTTAGAAGGTGAGCGTTGCAGGAAGCCTGCTTAGCCCTCCCTTGTCATCTCTCTCGCCTACCTGACTTCTTGCATCCATCTTGCCTACCTGACTGTCCTGTTCTCAGAACCTGTGGTTAATGCAGTTGGGATTGCAATGAAAGTGTTACTTAAGATCCAGCTAGTGTCCAGTGCTCTGGACACCATGTCTCATTTAGACACCCTTGCAGTCTTTTAGACAGGCACTATCAATATACTTAACTTTCAGAGATAAGACACTTGGAGATGGTCGAACTGAGTTAATGAGTCCCACCCCTTTCCGAGATCGATAGGCTGTTATTGGATACTGGGGGAGAAGGACACATTTTCTTTAGTGATGTAGACACTAGTAAGTTGCCTGTGCTCCTACAAATAAACCCTCACCTCTGCCCCTTGGTCATGTAGGCAACCCTAACTAAACTCAACAAGTCACAAACATATGTAAACACATACACACACACACACACACACACACAGAGAGAGAGAGAGAGAGAGAGAGAGAGAGAGAGAGAGAGAGAGAGAGAGAGAAATCAAAGAAGGGGGATTAATTGTGAAGAGGAAGGAGTTTGAAGAGAGTGGAGAGATGACAACAGAACATACTGGAGTGAATTAGATCAAAAGTATATTATACGCATGTATGAAATTGTCAAAACTTTGATTAGTTAATATTCTTAAAAGAATGGGAGCCAAAACCTGAGCTCTCCACCGTCTCATGACAACAATAGCCTAGATCTCTATTTTAACTGCAAAGACACAGAGGTTCAAAGACAACACAATGCATTCTGTCCTCCACTCAGAGTTGTTTCTAATAATCTTAGCCACTACATTAGTCGATTAAAATACTACTTGTGTGTGTATGTGTGTGGGGTGGGGCATGCATGCATGCAAGTGTGTGTTTGCATTTAGCCGACACCCATCTGCCCTCATGATTTTTGTCAGGACCATCTCATGTGATGTTTTCTTGCTTTCTCATCCTTTAAACTTGACTTGGAGTCAGACCGAACCTTCAAAGCTTCTATGCGGGTTTCTTCCCCATGATCAATACGGAAAATATAAACAGGTTTCAGAAATGACTCCTTCAGTCTATAACAAATCACATCTCAATTTCCTTCCATTTGGCAACAATTCCAACTCAATGCCTCCCATGCAACTTAGACAAATAGATCTCATGGCTCCTGCCCGCACCAATGGTAATGCCACACAGACAGCATTAAAGACTCAAGGCAGACTCGTTCCTAACCCAGGGAGGCATTACTAATTAAGCAGCTCTGGCATATGTTATAAAAAGTATCTGCCACCCTTCTTTGATTGTGTCGTTGTCTCAAACCTTCCCTTCAATATTAAAGAAATTCAAATGGATGCAATTTTTCAATTAGAGGAAGAGAAGGGGTTAGTATTTCATATATAACCTTAGAGTTTTCAATAGACAGCAAGAAAAGGTTTGGCATACAAATGTATTCCTCAGTCCTAGAAACAGATTTGAACTAAAACTGTTGATTGATACATAATAATTTTAACATGGTTCCTGATTCTCTTACTGAGTCTATAATGAAAACGAATTTTATTACTTTTTCACCTTAAGAAAGCATCTAAGAAACGCCTATTTGTGCATGGTTCAATGCTAATCATCAAATAAATAGATTATCCTAATACAGCTTTAGAGATCATAGACACCAATTATTTCAGTCCTAGACTGCAGAAGTTAAAGAGAGGCTTATTTAAAACTCACTGCATTGTTTTAAATATATTATGACTGTTAAATTTGTGTGTCAAGAACTCAAAGGGCTAAGTTGATTACAGTGCTTGTATTTACTGTCTAGGTACTGCTGGGCTCAAAAGCAGGATTCCAGGTCCATGGAGTCAGTTTTACTACCATTGTCCTTCCACCTCCACCTCCATCCCTCATCCCTATCCCCACCCCATCCCCATCCCACCCCCACCTCCACCTCCACCTCCATCCCTCACCCCCACCCCCCCATCCCACCCCCACCTCCACCTCCACAACTTCAGAAAAAGTGTTAGGTTACTACCCAGCTGCTGGGAAAACTAACGATCAAAAGTCAGGACAATTCTACACTTTATAGGGTTTCTGACAAGGAAACCTATACTCTGGAGGTAAGGGTTCTTTGGTGAAAATGACCATGTTTACATCAAAGCCACCAGTAGATATTCACTGGATTCCCATCTATCATGGAATTCCCAGAACATGTGGGCTGGAGTTAGCGTAACGGAGCATCTTCCTGCTCTCTAGGGAAAAGGCTTCTCCTTCCTTAATGGTAATGATCTTTATAGCTCAGTGGTGCTCTCAAAAACCAACCTCAGAAATGGAATAAATACTAGCTTTGACTCTTACCTTATATGGAAACAGATTTCTACCTCATATGCAATATATATATATATATATATATATACATATATATACACATACACACACACACACATATACAATGATAGCGATTCTCTCCATTTCTGAATAACACTGTCAGGGACTCAATGGCAATATAAACAGCAGGGTGCCCCCGAGGAGCGTAATAATGACATTCTAAACAGTTATGCAACTTCATATTTCTCCGAGGGCTGCGGTAGAGAGCGGAGGGATAGGTGGGCATAGAACTTCCTCATCTTGAGAATGCTGTCTCATTTGCCCTTAAGACTCACCTACTGAGCATCTGCGTGTATAAAAGACCAGAAGCCACAGACAGAAACTCAAGTGCTTTTTAGGCCTTGGCAGATGCTCACATACCACCTCAGTAATAACAGTATTCTTTCAGGACTGTGACCCAGCACAGGAAAATCAGGGAGGTTACACAATGGCCAGAAATTAACTCTTGACACACTTGTAACTTTTCCAGCAAGCACCGGGGCTTAATATTCCAGCCCTGGAAGAGTTTGATCTCCCCTGGTGATAGCAATCTGCCTTTCAATTTCACTGTCTTGAACAGCCAGCTGTGAGCCTTTATATAACATTTCACAGTCTCTTAATTACCGCATGACAACCTCGGGGTTGCTAATCCTAATACCACACCGAAGTGAGGGGCTCGTAGGATATCAGCAGCTGAACACAGTTCTTTCTGGGCTAATCGTACTTGGTGGAAAATGGAGTTCTTCTCCAACACAGTAAATGGTGATCTTAAAAAAATGTTAAGATAAACTTGTAGTTTTACCCTTTATCACTGGAGAGAAGTGACCTCTTCTGTCCTAGGCAATAGGTGTACCAGGGTGTTAAATACATAATGAAGAGCCTAGCGAGAGCGACTTGGAGGGAGAAAGTGGGTCTAAGCTGGCAGGGGGATTCCTTGGATGGTTCGTTTTATTGCTCAGGCAGAGCATGCTGGTCTTTTTTCTTTTCTTGGTAGAAATTGGGTCATAGATGTAACATTCCTGAGCCATGCAATGACACAAGAGGGCCGTAGGTTTGATTGTCTTAACAGGGCAAACAGGATGAGTTTTATTACTTATGGGCCTATCACAGAGACCAAATGGCCAGTTCCAATCACTCAATGCTGATATTTCCTGGGACTCGGAGAGCTTGGTTGGTTGGTTCAGCCTGCCCACATTTTTGCTCATGGTGTTATACTACCAATGCCACAAAGAGGTGAATCAAGGCTGCAGTTCAGATGCAGTCATGGAAGTCTAATAGGAGTGGGAAGGTCGGCAAATTTCCTAATAGCTCCTAGTGTGTTGACCAATGAGGAGACACCGCTGCCCTGCCATCCAGTATTTTGTAAACGAAGTTGCCCTCCTCCAGCAAAGGACGGTGAGATGGCTTGAAGTCCATTGGGCTTGGGTTTGATGCTGAACTGGTGAGCTCACTAGGTTGGTGACCTGAAACATTACTGTACCTGAGATTTTATGCCGAGGTCCAGCCTCAGCATGAGGAGGGTCCTGAGAATGGGGGGAATGGGAGAGGCTCTGGCTGATTAAGAAGTTCTATGGGGCAGGGGAGATGACTCAGTCATGGCCTCAAGCATGAGAACCTGAGAGTCCCAATACCCATATAAAAGCTGGAGGAGGCAGTGACCCATACCTGGGATAACTCTGCTAAGGAGAGAGAGAGCCCTGAAGATTCCCGGTACTGCTGGCATTGCTGGCATGGCCAGACCAGGAGAACTGCAAACTCCATGTCCATTGAGAGACTCTGCTCATCTCAGAATATGAAGAAAGCTACTGAATATAATATTAAACATTTATCTCTGGCCTCAACACACATATATGCATGTACAGTCATGTGCAAGTGTAACTGCACAGATGTAATCACACACACACACACACACACACACACACACACTCCTTCCCCCTCCCCTCCCCTTCCCCTCCCCCTCTCCCTCTAGCTTTAGGAGATTGGAATTTCCAGCTCATGCAGGTTCTCTGAGCTCCACACTTGGGTGTCTGAGCGTTCACTTGCTGTGTTCATCTAGGTATGAAGCTCAGTTACAGAGCATACACACCCAGATGCTTGACCATTGTCCTCCCAAGCCCTGCTGAGATCCCTGGTTCAAAGAGTTTCCTCTCTCCTGAAATGGCATCTCAGGAGCACCTCGGGTCCTTTATTCCTTAGGTAATTCATCCGCAGGTCCTGTTGGTTTTTCTCTGAAAACGCGTTTTTGCTCTGGCTTCTTTTCCGTCTTCCACACATAATTCACCAGCACTCACTCACCTAGGCTGCTGGAGCTTTCTATCCGGACTCACAATTTATTCAACCGTTCAGGATAATGTCTACAGTGAAACCTATTGATTGTAATATTATTCTAATTACATCTGCTCTGTGTGCGTGCGTGCGTGCGTGTGCGTGCGTGTGTGTGTGTGTGTGTGTGTGTGTGTGTGCCTGCGTGTGTGTGTGTGCACGCTTCTTTAATATCTCTGGATTTGGAGTCACGGTTAGAAAATCTTCCTTCTGCTCAGATGTGTGGGAATCCCTGTTTTACAGTTTTGTTCTTTTACGTTTAGATTTCTAGTTTATTTCAAATTTACTTTCTGTATGACATGAATAATGGCATGAGGAGATACATCATTTCATCATCACTCTTCGGAATAAAGGATATAAGCTTTAGGTATAAAAGATCCTTGAGATACCATCCTTATGTGTACTAAATTTCAGGTTATAATTGAGTCCACATAATCCAGCCAGATGCTATTTAAAAAAATCTTTTAGCAGGTCTGTAACTGATTCATTTTAGTTTGATATCAACCAGCAAATGTTTCACAAGCACTTAATAGTGGCATGTGAGCTGATAGGAAGGTGACAGTTCCAAAGTGCCCCAGGCACTGACTATGTCATCTCTGACTTGCCAGCTCTTTCCCATGAATCTTCGTTGGGTGCACACAGGTAGCATCCTAATACCTGGGGACAGGGCAAGAGATCTTTAGAGAATTATATTCCTCCCAAAACGTTGTTTATCTCCTACACACGAAGCAGTGGCACTGTCTGGCCAACCTGCTGAGCTCTGCTTACGTTATTAATGCTGCGTGGAGCTGCTAAGTTTCAGCGAATATGCAGCAAAAGACTTACCACTTGTGTTAAGCAGTATACTGAAAGTCACGGTCAATAAACTAAGGCAAGGAAGATAGAAAGATACAAAGCTTCATAACGACTGTTTGAAGATGCACCCAGCAAACATGGAGGGAGTTCCACAACAGAACCATAAGACTGTATTAAGTACTCTATGTAGCATGGCTGCCAAACGTGGTTAATGGGTAACTTGAAAACAAATGTAAAATAAAACATTTATAGAACCAGCAAAGATAATCACAATCTAAAATATAATCCGGTGTGTTTCAAGTTAAACACACCGTGAGAGCTCAGCACTGCAAACTCTAAAGCATGTCTGAGGGGCAGCACTGCTCAGAAACAGGCCACTGCCACAGCGGTGGGTCTGCAGACTAAGGGAGCATCATCTCTTCCCAAATTGGTATTGAGATTTAGAATGTACTTCTTACCCATGGCAAAAGTACTGAGGGTAGCCGTAACCAGTTTTAAAAAATAATAAATTTGGAAATTTACAATGTTTGCTTCAGGACCTAAAATAAAGCCAGTGTAACCAAGCTCACGTGCACTGGCACCAGGACAACGAATGGATGCACAGAGGGCAGAGGGCAGAACGTAGAAGTCAGACATAAAGTATGGTAGGTTCATTTCCACATGGGCTGTAGTCAGCTCCATGACAGGAAGATTTTCTAATGAATTGTACTGGAACAATTGGCATTTTTCTGATTGGGTACAAACCATACACATTCATTGTATACATACATACGAACTCTATGCATACAGAGCATGTTCATGTACAGGTAGGAATATATATTTAAAATTAAGGTGAGGTGGTCACAGGCCTAAACAGCTAGCATAGTAAAGAAAGCATGAACATATAATGAGGACCCAAGTAACAATTTATTAGAAAATGAAAAGAAATTTAACTAAATAATACTTGAAGAAAATGACCAGGCGAGTCACAGACTGAGGTGTTTGTAAGGCACATCCAAAAACACATCTGACGAAACATTCGTGCTTATTTACATAAATGACTTCTCCATCGACAAAGGCAAAGACCTGAATAGACCATAAAGGACACCTGTGAATCCAAAATACACGAGAAAGATGCCAAGCATCACTTCTGTGAACATGCAAATCAGAAGGGTGAGATATCATTTTCTTATCAGTAGAGGAGCTTGTCTTAAGAACCCAACCTGACAGTGTTCGCTAAGTGTTAAAGAGAGTGTCTGCCTCGTGGAAATTCCCTACTTGGATCTCAGCAAAGCACAGTATTAAAACTATCTAGAGGGGCCGGAGACACGGTCGGTGGTTAAGAGCACTGACTCCTCTTCCAGAAGACCCAAGTTTAGTTTCTAGCTCATAACTGTAACTCCAGAGTCAGGGGACCCGACACCCTCACACAGAGAGCTACATGCAGGTCAAACACCAAAGGCACATTTAAAAAAACAGACAAACAAAACTATCTGGAAAAGCTGGAAAGTTCATGTAAAACTTCACAGATGCTTCCAAGAGTAGTCGTGCCTTTATGTTTACCAAAGAGAAATAAAAACACGCATCTGAATGCATTCGTGGAAAGAACCTTCTCCCTCGTAGCTGAATCCCACCCAGGAATTCAATAGTTCAACAGGAGCCCATGCCTGCAGTAGAATGTTCTCCAGCAATTATATGGAGTGTATAGTTGATATACACAACATGGGTAAACACAATAACCGGTATATTGAATAGCAGAATCCAAACGTACAAGCAAGCATGTACTACATTGTTCTATTTAGATGAAGTCCAGGAGCGAGCACAATGATAAAACCTTATCCACAAGAGAACAAAGGACTGACTTGTAATTGTTGATTTCAAAGGGTTCTGGAAATGAGAGAAAGGTTGTATATGGGTCTAGGGTGGTAGTGACTAGGTTCTGAAACCTATACCAAGTCATTTCACTCTGTTTGATTGGACATAATCCAAATGTCTCAAGTGGGCCTTTCATTTACACTTATAGCAATTTGAAAGTAGTTTATTTATTGAGTATTTCCTACAATGAAGTTTTATTTCTTTGATTTGATTGCATCCACAGCATCTGAAGTCTCTAGAAACTTCTATCACTTTGTTGTTGTCTCTTTCTCCCTGTTCTGTCCTACAGGGGTCTGAAATTAAGCAGGTTCTGGCTTAGACCTGCTAAGAGACGCTGTTCCTTGTGGATGCAGCATGATCGCTTCATTTCACTTTGCTGCATGCACGATGCACACACTGAGGAGACTCGCACCCAGGTGAGGGGACCACAGCAGCTGCCAACCTGGAGCAGGTGTGGTAGAGAAGTCCTGAAGCTGGCGCTTGGGCAAACCTCTTTATTCCAGGTTAAGATCTCGTTTCAACTCCTTGGGATGAGAAACTAGTACCTCCTACCAAATATAGAGGGATGATTAGAAGTGGTAGAACGGTCAGTGCTGTCCATTAGTTGGGGTGAATTCATCTAATCATTCCCACAGTTGCTATCTTACAGAATAAGAGTAAATATCATGAAGAAACCATCCACCGTCTGTTCTGGGTATAGATTTCTAGACCATAAACTTATCAGTGATGGTCATTGTGGTTGTTTGGATAAGGAGGACTTCCAAAGACTCCAAATATTTGAGTTCTTGATCTCCAGGTTGGTGGAAGTTGGTAGAAATGTTTGGAAAGGATTAGGAGGTATGGGCTTGTTGGAGGAGGCTTTGAGGGAGGGGGCTCTGAGGTTTCCAAAGTCCACAGTAGGCTGAGTTGTCTTTTCTTCCTGTGTTTGTGGATCAGGATGCACAATAAAGTCTTCCTTCAATAAGTTGCCTTGGTGTCTGTACAACAACAGAAAAATAAGATAGTCATAAATATTTTTTGCAATTACAAAGACATTTAGGAACAAGGGTCTAAGTACTACTTCAACATTTTGCACAAAATAAACATTTAATGAACCTTTACAAGGAAAAATCTTAGAATTTATTTGTGGAAATGGGTCTATTGATATAGTAAGGCAGGGGACCAGGTATAGCACTAAGCCAAATATTTCATGCAAACCAAAATCAACAGTACAGAGAGGCATTGACACAAAGCCAGCCATGGCAAAGTAGATGGCATAGCAACAGCAATCTTCAGTTATCGATGGAGAAGGAAAGCAGGCTTCATTCCTGCTCATGGCCACCATGGATCCTGTGAGAGAGGAAGCCATGTCTTCCCTGTGATTGAGGAGAAATAGCTACTGATGTGAATGCTGCTTATTGTCATGACAGGAGAGGAAGAATGAGCACAGAACAGCCAATGGTTCCTCAGAAGGCATGAGTTCTTTTTCATTCGTTCATATTTCCTAAACCAAAATGAGCCACAAGGCCAGTGAGTAGACTTCATGAACACACCCAGAGCCTTCTGCCTACATGCCTGATGAGGCTGGCTTTCCCCACTATTGAATGGTAACTCTGAGCCATTCACAATAAGGTAGAGTGACTGACGGAAAAACAATACGTTCCCTCCCTGCCACCCTGCCCTTCCTCCTCTTCTCCTCTTCCTCCCTTGACAGGACTCTACCTTCCCAACACACTGCTTGTTCACTTTTTCTGGTCCTAGCATCAGTGTTAGGAGGGGCACTAAGAGATGCCGTGTACCTAAGAACAGCTGCTATTGAGAAACTCATGAAATATGTATGCTCAAGCATGTGGGAGAAGGCAGGTTCAATATTTTGGAAGCTCAGGTTTCTTTAAAGAAACACTGGTGGCTGTACCTGCTTCTTCCCAGGTGGAGCAACTGAGAAATTGAAGCTATGCTGGCTCAAATGGAGATACAGAAGGGATGAAAAGCCATATGTGCTAGGCCACATGACAGTGTGTGTGTGTGTGTGTGTGTGTGTGTGTGTGTGTGTGTGTGTAACTGTTAAGACTTTGGGGCAAAGTTGAAGCATCCATTCATCATTCGCTTCCCATCTGGTGAGAAAAGCCACTGCTGTTTTGTTTTGGAGCGCTGTACCATTCTAGGGTGTGCCTGGTCTCATGTATGGCTTGGTCTACTCTCTGGGCCCAACTGCCAATGTATCATTCACAACCACCCAGTGCTCTCCTCACTTACCCAGAGGGTTTGCCACCACAGGGGCTTTGCTTGGGGAATGGTCTTCCAACTCCCCCAGCTCCATATGCTCAAGGACCTGCTTTAGACTGCAGGTTTCAGTCTTCAAAATGTACATTTCCTTCAAGGAGTTGTTTAAATGATTTGTGTCTGGTTTGTTTGTTTGTTTGTTTGTTTGTTTGTTTTGCTCTTTTCCCCCATGAGTTAGGAGGCTGTATGTGTAATGGACTCCGTATTGAGAATCTCTTACGGTTTTGAGCGTAGGCTTATCACTCTCCTCTAGTGTCTGAAGTTCAGTGCCCACACGTTATCACCACGTGTAGTTCCAGTCTTGCTCTCTGTATGCTTCTTTCTGTGTGTTCAATCTTTGAAAAAAAATCTTGAATTCCCTCCTCCCTGCCTACCATATTTAGATAGTCAACAGGGTCTGTTTGCACTTGATTTCACTTTGTAAAGCTCTCATCTCTCTTCCTTGCCCTCTATCTTTACAACTCCACCCACCTCATCCCCCTTAACAGGCCTTTTGCCTCAACATTTCCCCTTCAGCTCTTTTCCCACAACCCAGCACAGACTGATCACACCAGAGTACACACGTAATTGTTTTCTTTGCATTGTTTCAACTCAACAATAATTTCTTTTCCTCTCATAAATGCACATGTGCTCAATCATGTACACACACACACACACACACACACACACACACACAGAGTCCTGTGGACCTTTGTTGCTGTTTAAGAGGCCTGTGTTGTCTCCATCTCCTAATCTCATACTTCAGGCTTCAATTTGACATTTCCTTCCGTGTTCTTCCCTGGATAACCAGCGCAAACTGGACTATGCTTTTATTTAATTGCCTTTCCAGCCACACGTCAGAGTGTGAAGCAAATTTTTGCTGATCTTACTGTATTTCTGATCACGTACTTCTCTATGTCGAACTTGGTGAGTGTATTTAAAGTTGATCAGATAAGGGGCTTTCAAGTATGTTTCTCTGCTATCAAGAGAAACAGCGTTACACAAAGCTGTAATGGGATATTTCTGACCCAATGTCCAGTTGTGTCCTAGTGGCATTAATTGAGCTCAGTCAATATATGTTAAGGAGTCATCTCTAAGGACGCATTGTACATACTTGTATGTGCATTGTTCCTCAGTGTGGTATCTTATAACCTTACTGATTATAGAAGGCAGTAGCATTGCTCTGGATAATTATTTGGCTGTGGTTTCTGATATCATGGCTACATGTTCACTTGTATCTCTATTTGGATTTTTTCCTCAGTAACTACAGAAAAATCACAGGACATTAAAGTGATTTTTGATATATTCATGGAGTATGTCTCCTTTTTGCCCTTCCTGCAGAAGCTTTTTGGTTATTGATCGACAGAGCAGTGGTGGGAGACTGGTCCTTACAGTAAACCCAGAAATGTGTTAGCAACTTCCTCTGTCATCCATTCTGCACTAATGTTGGATGAGATGCTTTAGTTTCTTATTTCTCTGTTTGAAAAGATCCTGAAAGATTCACTGAGGAGTATTTACAGGGTAATAATGTCACAGTCTTCACTTCTTAATTTATTGATTCTCTGCAAGCCTTCTTTTACTTTAATGGTTGCCTCTTCCCACTTTCTGCTTCCAGGAGAATTAAGTCACTTGGTTTGTTGTTGGCTTTAATACAGTTTATTATTAGCAAGGTCATTATCTGAAGGCTAAGGGATGGTTAAGATCCTAGAAACCACTTTGAATGAGCTGTGGTTCCAATCGTTCTTCGTTATTTTTAGTCAACCCTCACAGGATCTTTTCTTGGCACTCCCGAGGATTCTTTTCTACAGATATCAACGATAATTTAAAATTTAATCCAACGATATTGAGGAAGAGATTCATGCGATAAACCCCTGACAGGCTTTATCCCATAGAATATAATAATAAGTACGTGTATTTCTATTTCACCACTGTGGGCAGAGCCTTTGAAAGACGACTGTTGGAAGCCTCTTCCTACCTAGCCCATGGGTTATTTGGCTCTGTTACTGAAATGTCAGCTAGCCGGCTAAGGAAAGGAGGAGTTTAACTGACAAACCTATTTCCAGAGTAGCACGGATGCAGCTTACCCGTTCCCTGGAGAGGACTCTTTGTAACCCGGTCCAGCTTTTTATTTTTTTCCTTGACATTCAGCCTAAAATTTTCCTTGTCTGAGGTTATCTTATTAGTGAGGAAAACCAAAACAAAATAAAACAAAACAAAATGCAAAAACAGAAACAAAAACAAACCCTCACGGGCAGCCAGTTTTAAGAGCTAGCATTTGGGGCTGAGAAGATAGCTCAGTGAGAAACCTTGCTGTGAAGTCAAGAGGTTCCGAGTTTAAATCACCAGCACTGAAGTAATAGCCATGTGTGTAGTGGAAAGCATCTCACTGGTTAATCCAGCCAATGTGATGAGCGTTGGATTTACTGACTGATCTTATATCAAAACTAAAGTGGAAAGAAATAGAAGACAAGTCCCAATATCCTCCTATCCTCCTTTGCATGCACACTTATGGCCACAAACATCTGTATTCATACACACACACACACACACACACACACACACACACAAGGGCACACACACACACACAAGCACATGCACACACTCTCACACACATGAGTGCAAATGCCACAGTACAAACACATATTTCAGTCCATTTCTTTGGAAGAATGGATTAATCTATCTGTTGGCTGCCATGTGGAACTCACTCTGCTTTGCTACTTCAATAAATACTACTGTTTGATTCTTCGGTGTGCTCAGTCTGCTTTTCCCTGTGTGTAAGTAGAAACCTAGATGCCATTATTTCTCTGATTTGTAGGCTATGTTCATTACATAATTTTCAATTTTTCTGAGGATATGTTCTGAGTGGCCATGCCAGGATTAACTCTCATCCTGGAATTATATATTAGCAGTCAGTGCCTCCAATGGACAGCTTGATTCTCTGAGCCTTTGTACCAATCATCACCACCAACACCACCACCATCATCATCTGTGTTCTGTTTCTCACCCTCCTACACCTCTTCTCTTCCTCTCCCCCTCAGTACCTTTTTCTTTAAGATTACTTTTTAGGACTGAGGATAGAGCTTAGTGTTAAAGTATGTCTAGTAAGCAATCGAGGGACTGGAAATATTTTTTAAAGCTTTCTTTTGTTTTAATTAAGTATGTGGGTGTCTTTTGGGAGGTATGAACACATAAGTGGTATAAGCTGCCCTGATGTAAGTGCTAGGAAGAAACGTGGGTCCCCTACAAGGACTTTAATCCCTGAGTCTGAGGAGCAGGATGTGTGATTTCCCTTGTTTTTGTTGGTTGTAAAGCTACCAATAGGAATCATATATTTCTCACCATTCTTAGTTCAAGAAACTCTTATCAAATAGAAAATAGTTTTTGACTGGTATGAATGTGGGTGATTATATATAATATATATACATATATATACATACATACATATACATATATTGGGTATTATATATATAATATATCATTGTGAATAAAAGATGAATGTACAGAGTTCCCGTAGCCCCTCTATCATTATCACAGTATCCTCTCCATTGACATCCCTTTTCCATGTGACCTTTGTTATGATCTATGAACAAACCATTACATTTATCCTTATAGATCAAAAGTGTAAGGATTTCTAAATATCTAGTGATTTGTGCCCACCAATAATAACATTATTCAGAACAGTTTCATGGAACTAACAATTGAAATCCCTGATATATTCTTACAGTCTCAAAATCTTGTTTATCGATCCAGTTCCCTTGGTTTTGTGCGAGAAAATCATTAAGAGACATTACTGAGAAGCCGTGTTGTCTGGCAGTCATAATCACGTATTCTTAGGCAGCGGCCTGACTGGTACCTTCTGTGTTTCATGTGCTTTGAACACCTTGAGGTGATTTGGTGTTATGATGATTGTTACATTTAATTATAGCATTAAATGTTATATGTTGTGACGCTGGCCTGACTCCCAGTATTTCTAAGTGTTAAACTATATCATAATTAGACCTCTCAGGTCAGCACAGTGCTGTGGAGATGACTCAGTGGGAACAGCTCTCACTGCATGAGCATGAGGATCTGAGTTTGGATCTCCAGTGCCCACAGGAAAGCTATACTGGGCTGTGTATATCTAACCCCAGCACTAGTGCTACAGGAAGAGATAGGTGGGTCCTTGGGGCTCACTGGCTTATTAGTGAGCTCCAAGTTCGGTGAGAGACCCTATCTTCAAACAATTATGATGGTGGTGGGGAGGGGGTGATGGTGGTGGTGGTGATGGTGATGGTGATGGTGGCAGTGATGGTGATGGTGGTGGTGATGGTGGGGTGGTGATGGTGGTGGTGGTGGTGGTGGTGGTGATAGTGGTGATGGTGGTGGTGGTGATGGTGGTGGTGGTGGTGGTGGTGGTGGTGGTGATGGTGGTGATAAAAAGATAGAAAACAGCTGACAAAAGCTACCTGCCTGTCTCTATTCCTTCATGCCTGGACACATGCATGCGTGTAACACACATGTACACACATATGTATATGCACCCACATACATGCACACACATACACACCAAAATATTTAAAAAGAAAAACTCTAAACGTTATTCAATTATGGTGTCTATCTGCAGATTTATCCGACTTGGAATGGTAAACCCAGCGAGGGTTTTATTGTCTGTGACTCTCTCTCAGTCTCACTCAGCTAAGAAAAAGCACAGCCGAAATCCAAGTGCCTGACTTTGCACGGTGTTGGCTGGAGACATAAGTATACGTGCCTCACGCGTCACAGGGTCGGATCAGGATCTGTTCTTTGTTTTTTAAATCTTATTTTTAATGTTTGCTTCACCGGTACTTTCTGGACAAAATCGTACTTACTTTCTTTAACTCATGTTCCCTGTATTTGAGAAAGGGTAATTTTAAAAACTGAGTTGTTGGAAGTATTCAGGAAAACGCTGCATACATCCTGGGTCTGACTAGCTGGTGTGTGGGCAACCTTAAATTCCAAAATACCCAAGTTTTTGCTCTCTGTAGCTAGCACTGCGGGACTCATGGATAGTCTAAGTTTGAGGTCCCTTCCACAGCGGCCCAACCCCTCCAGGAACACGTGCACTCCAGATGCATTTCTTACTATGCAAATCGAACCTGGAAAATATACTCCAGACATTACATGCTGGGCTGAATCTCACATTTCATAATCACATACAATAGCAGCAAGGGACTCAGCTTGCTGCTTTGGCCATGGCAGAACCAAGCCTTTCCAGTGTATTCAATGTTCTGTGTGTCCCACCAAACCAAATACTCCTGGATACCAGGGTCTATCCACGGTGGTTCCTGTTGCTTTCCTTCAGCAGATACTGACTGAGCCCTCGTGTGTAAGGTATTGCACAGTGAAGAAAAGTGAATTGCAAAACACAAATCTTGCTACTCACGTGTCTGCGACTCAAGCAGATAATTTACATTCATTCATCAAATTCTGCAAAAATGTCATGCAATATCTTAATACACAAGCCGTATCCAATAAAGAAGGAAGAGCTGTGTTTGGATATATTCTTGTCTGATGGCTCCACTGTTGCCTTCTCCTGCTGAGTGATAGCTTAGGAGCAGAGCTTCTGACATTTGCCACGAGGAGACAAGTATATAATAGTTTTCTCTGGTTCTTCTGTAAGTGCAAATGATATTTTAGCCCATTGACTTTTTGTAAAAGCCGACCTCAGTTGTCCCGCTCGTGTCCATTTGCTCAGTTCTTAGGAGCTGCAGCAGAGCTGCTCCAAGAAATATGAAACTACCCTCGTGCATGTGGCTAAATCCACTTTTAAGTGTCGTGAAAACAGAAAGCAATCAGATTTATTTCAATAGATAGTCCACTCAACCCAGTATATCTCAGATGTTATCATCTCAGAGTAATCGATATAAAATTATTAATGAAATACTGTGTATTCTTTCTGTCACATGAAAGCTTCAAGATTCAAATATATTTTATAATTCTGATACAACTCAATTTGAATGCTTTTTATGTACCCAAGAGCCTCATGAGACGGTGCAGATCTGGAGTGTTTAAATCTTCCATTTGAACTACTATGGATTATGTTTAAGTTCCCTATGTAATGATAAAGAGAATATTTCATTGCAGGCAATTGATAGGGACATTTCTTTGTGGGGAGATCATTCTAAAAGGGAAAAGAGTTTTCATAATCCAGTAGAATAAAGCCAGTGTCTGGCATGTGGGAATACTTGGCTTGTGTTCAGGTTTCACGAAGGAATGAACCTACAGATTCACAAGGTACATAGTATACGTCCTGGACAGGAGACGAAAAGACGAGGAAACGAGGAGAGAAGAGCAAGCAGAGCTGAGCGGCCAGTGCACGTGCATGGTAGGTGCCCCTCCCCTCCATCTTATGAAATCCGGACCATCTGACCATGGTGCTGTTTCCAGACATCTTCATTCCTGATCATGAGCGAGGACAAGCCCAGAAAGGAGACTGGCATCACATAGCTGATATCTGATCTCTAGATCATCTTGCCAGCAGAGGTTTGGTTTTCCTACCAAGGTGAAGCCCTGAGACTGTAATACCTTAGGAGACCATCTGCTTTCAGGTTGTGTACCTAGACTTTCCCCCAAGACTCTCTGTGGCTTGCAATCTGACGTTTACCATTTCTTACAGATCTGTCCCATCCATGCCTCTAATCAGCTATGGTGGTTTGAATGAGAATGCCTCCACATAGGCCACGTTTGCATATTTATGCTTGGTCCCCAGTTGGTGGAACTGCTTGGGAAGGATTAGGAGGTGTGGTCTTGTTGGAGAAGGTGTGTCACTGGGCGTGGGGTTTTGCTCCCTGTCTTCTGAAGGTGGATTAGACGTCAGGTCTCAGCTACTGCCTCATCACGCCTGCCTGCAGGCGGCCATGCTCTCCGCTGCGATATTTATGAGCTTACTTTCTCAAAATATAGGGAGCCTTCAGTTAAATGCCTTCTTTTGTAAGTTTTGTTGGTCATGGAGTGTACTCACAGCAATAGAAAAGTAACTAAGACATCAGTACAATATGACATAAGGTGAATGATTCCAGGAAGTTGTGTTTGAATGTGCCTGCTTCCTTTCCTTGCTGAGGTATTTGAGTGATTATCTGTATGTCTTCAGTCCACCTTCAGAATGATAAGGGTGAAGGGAGTGTCTGTCTAAAACAGTATAAGAGATGGAGTCCAAGACAAGATTTTCAAAACTAAGCCCCTGGATCTACCTTACTCAGAACTTTCTAGAAATGTAAAATTTCTAACCAATCCCAATGGACACACTTACCAAAGCTCTGGTGTGGGTCTAGAAATCCAGATTTTAGCCTTCCAGCAGCTTTAAAACCACTGGATCCTAACAATTTCCCGTAAATAATGTGCAGCCCCCATATTGAAGACCTTTAAAATGCATACCTCAGACTCTCTTGGCAACTGGTTCAAATACTTAACAGTTGCCGTTCTGGGAACATCTTGTCAGTATGATGCAAGGCATGTGGAGAGCATTGGTGGATAGATGCATGTTGAAGACAACTGCCATTACTATAATACCCATTTCCAACCTTATCAAAGCCAGTTGGCGATATTGAGCCCTTCAGACTCTGCCTTGGAGAAGTGCTCTTAAAGCTTGTGTAAGTCAGGTCTTCTGTTCCGTTGTTTCTGACCCTTCTCTTTATTACCTGAGTTTATCTCTGACATCCTGAATCTTCTCTGAGATCACACATCTGTGTTGAACTTCTTCAGACCCATTCCAGTAACCATTTGCTGGCTTTCCTTCAGTGGCTTTACCTCAATGTCCTAAATGTGATTAAATATCCTAAATGGCTTGTGTCCCAAGTAGATTTGATAAGCATCGAGTAATGGTTGGTAGGGCCAAATGTACTTAAAAAATAACTCTAAGAGAAAAATAAATTAAATTTTCTCCTCCATTCTGCCATTCAAAGTATCATGCCAGTCTCGTCTCATGCTATGAAAAGACAATTATTTGCCCTTGAAATAATGTTTTTCAGGTACAAAAAAAAAAAAAAGCTACAAGAGGGAAGAAGCCCTAAGGAATGTTATTTCCTTGTCTTTCTCTTTAACCAGTGTTCATATTTTTGTCGCACAGCACAAGACCATAGCACTTTTCCTGTTGCAGGAAAAGCAAACAGCCCCTAAAACATTCCTGCTCATCATAGGAGGCAAGGAAGCAAGACAACACTGCGTGCAGTCAGAAAGCCTGATTTCCCCCCTGTGCCATCTCCTCCTCACTCCCCTGCCCCGCCCATCTCTCCAGCCATGGTTTATAATTTTTGAAAGTATACCTTCTCCAAAAGAATCACTTGGCCATTGCAATCAAGATTTGACAAGTGATGCCTCTACGTCCTTCCTGCAGAATTGTCAGGCACATTCTGTAGAATGTTACATGCTAGACCGGAGCAGCACACTCAGCCAGGTGCCACAGGTGATCTTCCAGGACACGAGGGAGGTGACACCACTGTTTACTGCAAGCCCACTCCTCTGCCTGCTGCACATTTCCTGCCCCTAACACCATGGGGACATTGGAAGCATTTCAGATGCCTCATGCTAATCTCTTCTTCAAATCTTAAGATGGTTTCTAAGTTGATTTGCACAGCCGCCACCATGCATCTGCTCACACGGGCTGCCATGTTCATTAATATTTACATACGTGGAGGCTTCTGTGCTAATGTCTAATTTGACAATATTGTGATCTACTTTGTGCAGCGTGGCAGACACTATCTCAAGTCACTGGTCATGTCACTACTGTTAAAGGCAGTTCAGTTTCTCTGTCACCAGCCCTGGAATTCGTGGGTTTATATAAGCCATAAAACCTCACGTATGCTCTGCAATGACAGAGCTGCACCTGGGGAGCGAATCCGACTGGAAGGGAAGATATTCCTCGCTTCCTGTTTCCAAAACCCCAAAATGTTCATGTTTTCGGGGCATTTTCCTTTCTGCTCTCTCCATCAAGATGAAAAACGATTTAATTTAATTTCTTAAAAGAAATATGAGAGACTTTGTAGTCATTACTGGCTCCTTTGCTAGATTTTTGAAGTCATTTCATTTTCAGAAGGAATTGTTGCCTATCTGGAATAAAATTATACTTGCATAAAAAATTGTCACATCGGTCGCGATCGTTTTACTGGCTTTTTAATCTGTGCGATGCTGCTATGGCAGTTCACTTGGAGGTGAGGCTCCTGCCTTGAAGGAAGGTCTTCTCCTGAGTTCTTCTGGTTGTTTTGGTCATAGGGAGTTAATATTTCTATTTTTTTAATCTGTGTTAATTTTACCATAATTAGCATAAGGAATTTATTAATGTATCTGTGAATGCAAATCTCACTACCGAAGTCAATAATTAAAAAGCCTTTGAGGCTGTACATTGGACTCCATCAAATGACAAACTAACAGACAGTTGGAATCCCAGAGACTGGGGGGTTCATTTGGTCATCCCGCCTACCCTCCCTCTTTGGGCCTCTGGATTCCTGCCTTCATTAGTCTTTAATTTATTCACTCATTTCCCTCGTCCCTACTCACCAATCAATAGTTATATCTATCTAATAAATTATTCCACCGAGGGTTACACAGACTTTGGCATTGTTTCTATGTTTGTGCCTACAGGACATGGGTTTTGCAGGGCAGATAAGGCCTTTGATCACTACTCTCAGCCAAAACTGCTTGTTTAAAAGGCTTGGGTGAACTAAAGGGGGTGAATGGATTTAACTTGTTAGTAGATGGAAGCTCACTAAACCGTTCATAATCTATGGAACGGGCAGGTTGCACTAACATCACCGGCGGCAGCAGCAGTAGCAGCAGCAACCCACCCCATACAATCACCGTCACTGACAGTGTGTGTGCACTCACATAATGTACGTGACACTCTCCTTATCTCGAAGAGATTGTGATCTCAGGATTCCTCAAAATTGACAAATTGACAGTTACATTTGAATGCATTATATATATTATACATAATATATATTATATATATATAATAGACACAGTGTTTATATAATTTATCGATGCTGGCTTTAGTGAGATATAAATTGTGCAGCCCAGAAAGCACCAATGTTAAGTGTACTTGTTTTGGCACGCAGGTACAGTTGTACAATGGTTCTCTCCATTGCATTGATGAGTAGCTCCTGAGTACATATATAGAGAGAGACAGAGCTAGAGACGGAGACAAAAATATGGTAGCAAGCATTTGCGCGCCTGCCCTTGGTTCATTTTCACCCTCTAGCAAGCACATTTTCCAAGAGTAGACTTGGAGGGTCAAGTGCTGAGAATACACTGATTTTCCAAAGCCAGCTTACATTCCCAGGAACACTGCATGGGCCTCCCAGTTTATATCCTGAGCCCCCAGCAAGCACTGAATGCTGTCAAACTTGTCCATTTCCCTGATTCCATCAGGAATTTGAGCCACTGCAACATTGTGATAAAATCTGCATTTCAGGACTATTATGTAAAACATCTTTCCAAGCGCTCTTTTACCAAGGTGAAACATTTTATCAACCTAACAAACAAACCTTTTCCATATTTGTTTTCTACTAAGTTGCTTCTTACATGTGCTTTGTGCATTTTGGCCTGCTTGTCTTCTAAGATCCACGTTTCTGGTGATTTTCTATACTGCAATCATGCAGTCTGTGAAAAATTTACTTGTTCTTTTCCATTTGCATGCTCTCTGTTTATTCCCTTACACAAAGGTTGAAACCAACACAGTACTAAAGGGAAATGGTGTTTATGGGAAGGCATATTCCTCTCTCCTCCACCCCTGGAAGTGAAGTCCTGTTGTTAAATAACAAGTGTGTGCTTTTGAGGAAGCTCCCCATTGGCTTTCTACTTGTGCTTCCTGAAACTTTCCATCACAAATGGCTATTTCATGTTTAAATGGCTTTTTAGCAAACTGGAGAGATGTCTTAGTGGCTAATTATTAAAAGGACGTGAGTTCAGTTCTCACCACCCATTCTGGCAATTTACAACCTCCTGTCCTGTAGCTTTAGAAGGTCTGATGCCATGGCAGATGGCAGCACACATGTGACATCCATTCATATAGACCTGTGGATGTACATATAAATAAGACAAAGAGAAAATACGGAAAGGGAATATTTTTTAATTAAATCCTTTTCAGTACATATGGAGGTGGTGACAATAGTTTTCATTTCATTAAGTTAAGTTATGTGAATTGATGTTTAAGTTGTGAACCAACCTTGCATTCCTGCAACAGAAGCCATATTTGTTTTATGTTATTTACTTTATAAACTTCTGATATCAGTCATTGCTTCTTGTTTTCTTTCTAAGTTGTCACCCAGGAGCTTGTCACTGCTAAGTCACTCAGTGCCGCTTGCCTTTTTTCTCTATCATCCTTTTGTTTTTTCCATCTCACTGATATTTGTGATCTTTTTTAAAAAAAGATTCCATTTATTTTTATTTCATGTGTGTGCGAGTGCTTGTCTGTATATATGCACACATCGTGGGTGCTTATGTGGTACCCACAAAGGCTTGAAAAGGGTATCAGATTCCTTAGAGCTGGGGTGGACTGTCATGTAGACATTGCGACTAAATCTGGTCCTAGCGAAACCATCAAGAACTCTGAACCACTGAGCATCCTCTCCATCCCGGCCACCCACACTCTTGGCCAGCACTCCACGACGCATCTTCTGTGCAGTTTGACTTTTGTGCTTATCTTATAATGATGTGTGCATCATTCATCTGTTCTTTTCCATGGAATCTCTGGATGGAGCCTGATCATCTATTTTGGATGTGTCCTCTGTTCTGGCTTGAGCATTTATTGCTATAAATTTTGCTGAAGTTCTATTGAAGCCATAGCTGCTATATTTTGATATACAGAATTTTAGTTATTGAAGAGATTTTTATATTCTGCTGTCATTACAGAGAAGTATTCTGTGAAAGCCCATTATGTCAAGCACCTTGGCTGTGCTTGTCACTTCTAGACCCTCCTGAGCTCTGTCTAATATTTCTATAAATTACCACAAAAAGAGCCTGGGATGCCCCTCTAACCATTTCTCCATTTCTGCTCACTGTTTTTGCATTACACATTATGAAGCTGTTATTAGAGACACAAACTTCAGTTTTTGTCTATCCCCGAGTGATGAATCGACTCCTTTATTGTCCTTTTGGCCCCTTTATCTCTCATGATATTCATAGTTTTGGAATTTATCAGCAGGCACTTCAGGTGAGGGTAAATCTGAGCTCTATTGTGTGGAAGTGCACATTTGTCACCTCAGTCCTGTAAGCATTTGTGTCAGGGTGGAGTCTGCGTGGACACTTTGCTCCTCTGTCCTATGCAAAGATAGCTGTATTTTCTTCTGGGTTGGGCAGTTTTGACAAGAAATCCACTGTCATTGTTTGGTTGTGCTCTGTGTCTTTTTAAAAATGTAGACATTTAGTTACTTTTTAAAGATTTACATCTGATTACTTTTTTTTAAAATCTGGTTACATTTTTTTTTACATCTGGTTACTCTTTTTCTTTTACATTTGATTATTTTTAAAATACAATGTGACTAATTCTTTGCCTGTTTTATGTATGCATACAATGTATTTTCCGTACATTCACTCTCCACTACTCCTCCTAGCTCTCCTCATTTCCTCCAAACTCCTGACCTTCTGTTTTTTTAATAACTCACCAAATCCAATTTGTGTTCCCACCTATTCGTAGGTATGGAAACATCCAGTGGAGTGTGGTCAATCTACCATTCTCTCTCCTCTAGAAGCCATTAACAACCAGTAGCTTCTCAGCTAGGGGCGAGGCTCCCGAGCCCCTCCTCCATGCTAGACTGTGACTGGCTTGCTCTTTGATGGGTCTTGTGCAGGCAGTGGCAGCCGCATGAGCTCCTGAGTGCAGTACTCCTGTCCTGTCCAGAGATGCTCTTCCTCTCTGGCCCTCCCTGACCTCTAGCTCTCACAACCTTCTCATGCAGCCTCCTCCGGAGTCCCTGAGACTTGGGGTGATTGGTTGTGCTGTATCCACCCCATTTACAACCCAGCACTCCAGGATGCTTGTTCTCTGCACTTTGACCAGTTGTGAATCTTTCCCTTAACTAACATCCCCCTGAAGGAAGCCTCTCCAAAAAGTGTGAGAGCTGCAGTGATTTCGGGGTAGAGAGACACGTTTTAGAGAGTCGTTTGAGCTATGTCCATGTAGCAGACTGAAAGTAGCAGACTCACCACTGTAGTCAGCAAGTTCCCAGCCATGGATTCTTAACTAGACATGAGTTTCCTCCTGTGAAGGAGCCATTTGACTCAATCACATTGAAGGGAAGGAGGAAGGAAGGGAGGGAGGGAAGGAGGGAGGGAGAGGTGAAGGGAGGTAGGGAGATAGGGAAAGAAAAGAGACAAAAAACCCAGTGTGGAACGTACAGCTAGGTGAGCATAGCCATAACTCAGAATAAATATAGATTCACTTAAGGAGAATGAAAGAATTTTGAGGGTGTCGCCAAAAAAGCCCCAGAAGGAGGATAGATTTTAAGAGTCATTCAGTAACACTGAGAGCTTGTTCATCAGATCATGCTCTGTCTATGCCTATATAGTTAGCACTTTGTGGTGTACCCGTTATAGCTGATAAGTTCATGCTGTTCATAGGCAGACCATCGTGAGGCTGTAGGTGCAGACAGCTATGATGACGAGCAGAAAGAAGACGGTATAGTTTCCCTAGACTATGGAATGGCCATCAGCACAGCACTGAGCCAAGCTGTCTCCAGGCAGGCTCACTTCTGTCTAGGAGCAGGGAAAGGCATTTCAGGAGCTGTGGGAATGGTTTCGTTTTTCAGGAGCAGAGACTTTGGCTTACAGAGTAACTGTGGGTGGCTTTTGACAGTGAGGTAAGGAAAAGGTTGGAGGTGGTGGCAGCATCAGAATCATGAACAGATAGACTAAAGTAAACTGAGACATAAAGTCTTCAAAAGAGCTGAGCCCCAGACAAACACTTTTATGCTATTTACTGTGGACCAACTCTAGCTTCATGCATATCTTGACTTTTGGTTTGACTTTTGACTTGTCTTTTAAATCCTTGAACAGATCCTCCAATGTTGAAACTGTTGTAATTCTCATCCTACAGATGGAGAAATTGAGGGATAGAAAAGTCCTTTGTCCTGGTCACACAGAGTCAGATCTAACCTTCATTCACCAGCTGCAGAGTCTGGCTTCTTGGCCATCATCATACACTGGGGGTGGCTTACAGAGCAATACAGAGTAGAAAATGCTTTCTAGTAACCGCACTAACACCTGCCTCTTTTCTCCTGCACTGTGTGAGGCATCAGAAACTGACATTTGATTTCAGCATGATTAGCTCACCTGGTAGGACATTGACTCCCAAGCCTGGCCACAAACACTCTTTGCCTTGCTCTGACACAAAGATACACTCTAAAGAGGAGAAAGAAGAGGAGAGTCAGATATGACTAGAAAAAAAGGACGAAAAGCCAGGGGCCAAATCCAGAATGAGTGCCTGGGAGCTGAGATCAAGTGGGAGGATAATGGGTTGGAAATCGGAGCCTTGGAGAGGTAGAGGTAAAAGTTGGGGAGAATGAAGGCAAAGGACCATGATGGTGCAGGGTCTAGAAGTGGAGCAGTGTTGGTCGAAGGACTTCCTTGAGTCTCGCTCTAAACCAGCAGGGGTTTATTGTCTCTACAAGAAGTCCTACAGGGTGGATCTGAAGCAAAGGTGCCAGCAGTGAGGTCTATACATTCACCTGTGTGTGCATGTGGTGTGTGTGAGTGTGTGTGTGTGTGAGAGTGTGTGTGAGTGTGTGTGTATACATGTGTGTGAGTGTGTTGTGTATGTGCATGTGGTGTGAGTGTGTATGTGAGTATGTGTGAGTGTGTGTGAGTGTGTGAATGTGTGTGAGTGTGTGTGTATATATGTGAGTGTGTGTGCATGTGGTATAAGTGTGTGTGAGTGTAAGTGTGTATGAGTGTGTGTGTGAGTGTTTGTGTGTATATGTGAGTATGTGTGCATATGGTGTGAGTGTGTCTATGTGTGAGTGTGCGTATATGTGAGTGTGTGAGTGTGAGTGTGTGTGAGTGTGTGTAAGTGTGAGTATGTGTGAGTGTGTGAGAGTGTGTGTAAGTGTGTGTGAGTGTGTGTATATGTGAGTGTGTGTATATGTGAGTGTGTGTGCATATGGTGTGTGTGTAAATATATATGTGTGAGTGTGTGTATATGTGAGTGTGTGTATAAGTGTGTGTGAGTGTGTGTGTTTGTGTGTATATGTGAGTGTATGTGAGTGTGTGTGAGTGTGTGTGGGGGGTTATGCATATGTGTGCATGGTCATTTATGTAGACATGTGGCAGCCAGAGGTCAAATTTGGGTATGGTTCCTCAAGAGTTAGCCATCTTTGGTTTTGACACAGACTCTCTCACCAGGTCCTGAGAGTCAACTGATTCAGGTATGCTGGTCATTGAGCACAAGTGACCTACCTGCTGCTGCCGCTTCATTGGTGGAATTGTAGGTACCAACATGCCCTGCTGGTGCTGAGGAGCGAGCCCACGCTGCTGTCAGGCGTTTCCCAGACCCCAGGGTTGGTTCTCTCCGAGGACAAGGGGGAACTGAGCTATTTGTGACTCTCCTAGATTTAGTTTATGATCAGTTTCCCACAACGCTTGTAGCTTCATCCTACCCAGCCATCTTACCGTTCACATGCCTTCTTCTGTGTGTGTCTGGGTCTAAGTGTCCCATCTTGAACAGGGCTCCTAATACCAAGTCACTCTAACAATTTCATCTTAATATAAACATAATCAAATAATTTACTTCTAAATAATCCAGACACACAATACCTACAGTTGGAACATTAGCATTTTTTGAGGGAGGCAGGACAATGCCACTCACAATTAAGAATGGACCCTAGTAGAAACAGCAATGGAGAAGAAAGTTGGAAATACAGAAGGAAGGTTCAGGGAAGGCAGTCTCAAGGATTTGTTGCTGTCCCAGGTGGTTCTATTGGTCCGGCTTAACAGGCCAGAGCAAGTTAATAAACAGCTGGTGGCAGCCACTCTGTGGGTAGGTGGGTGGGGTTGACTATGGACCCTAAAGAGGTGAGATTCACCCCCTGATGCCTCACATTATCTCATATTTCCTTGGCTCTCACCTCACTCCCCTGCAGAAGAACTCAGAACTCAGCCCCATCTTTCTTTAAAGATTACAAATGACTGTGTATGCCTGTAGTTTAATTTTGTACCCGTTTTTATTCATGAATCACAGTTCTGCAAAGACATTAATCCTCACTCATTACTAAGTGCACTGTCAGCTTGATAATTCACCAATGTGCTTTTGTGTGTTATGTTAGAACAAATAAGCCTCTTAATAGACTTCAATGGCGCTCATCCTGTGAAACCTTCTCAGAGAAATAAAACAAAGAGACGAAGGGAGTTTTTAAAGGTGCGTTTGATCGTCTCATCACTCTCGCCTCTTCTTTGGAAAACTGGTCCTGCAGGTGCCTTGCCGTTGTGCATCTTAGTCACTCAAAGTGGACCCCCAGACTCAGAGAGCCCCAGGAAAGGGCCACATGAATCTACTTGTAATCCACGAGCTCCATAGTGTTGGTATTTGGGGAATTTGCTGAGAGAGGAACCCCAGTTCCCTTCTTCGTTTCCCCAAGCTGTTCTTCAGTCTTCTACCCACCAGTCACAGCTACTGCTGGACTCTCAGGCTTAGCCTTAAAAAGAGGTAAATTTGAGACACTGAGTCTTTTTCCTCCATGGTCATAAGCCCAAACATACTGATAATTTTTATTTTATTTTTCCTTGATTTTACTATTTATAAATGCCTCAAATCCTACATTTGATTTGATAAGGAATGCATCTTCTAATAAATTATTCTATAGAATACTTAGAACTATTAATAAATATGTTTCTACTATTATAATAATATTTATTTTATGTCTGCCTGCACCAAATTGGAGGTAGCCTAAATGTGCAAGAAAATAAGAACTGAAAAATATAAAAAAAAGACAATAAACTTTATTTTCTATTCAAGAGAAATTCAGTGGGAAGTGAGCTAAAATAACACGTATGTAATTTTGATTTAGTAAAGGTAATATAGATGGATGAACATGGTATACTGCTATAATCAAGTGCAGTGCTTGGGTGCATGTTACTCTTAGTTTCTTCATTCTGAGTTTCTGCATCTTATAATTGACATGTCTCTGCACTGACATAAGAGTTAATGTTCATGTGACCAGCTGAGAGCCTCCCTCTGACCTCAGGTGTACTCACCCTGGAATGGACGCTCTCCCCTTACTCTGCAAGCCACTGTGCCCTCTGCCACCTGAATTCATGTAGCAGAGACCTGAGGGCTTGGATTCAAAGATGACTTTATTACTAATCAGCCAGTTTAAGTAGCAGGGTCCCATTGACAAGAGTCTTTGGGCCACTCATTCTTTCAGTAACTTGAGTAGCATGTAGCTTTCTTGGTGTCTATACTATTAACTTCATGAAAAATATCACTGATTGGTAATGAAGTGGGTTGGCTGTACTTGTCTCGGTGTCCCGACCTGGACTATTATCTGTGACTGGTTAAGTAGAATTTGAGAACTGAGTATGGTAGGGTTGGCACACTGGGGAAGCCTTGTCTTTCTGTGGTGTCTGGTGCTGAGACCCCTTTCCTCCCCTCTCAGTGTGATGAGCATGGCAGCAGGGCATCTGATGCCCAGAATCACACACACAGAGCACCGAACACACAGGTGACCACACACACTGAGCCCAGAATGCACAGGTGACCACACACACTGAGCCCAGAATGCACAGGTGACCACATGCACTGTGTTCGTTAGGTGAGTGGGGACCTCGAGCTCTAATTGGACATTATGCTCTTGCTCTGAGCTCTCTGCCTGAAAGTGGGGGTGCCCATCTGTCTTTGGGCCTGGGCATCAGGATGACTCCCATGGCAGCAGAGGTGAGATTTTTCACATGTATGGATTGTCCCCATTCTAACAATGGGCAGGGGAATGGTGCTGCTCATCATGTTAGCCTCTAAGGGCAAAATGAAGTGGCATGAATGTACTTACTTACAGCTTCCCCTCATGATGGAAATCCACTGTGCTGTTCCTTTTCTTTATTGGAAATATCAAGGATTCATATCAAAGAATCATATGAAAAAGAAGTGGGGGGAATCAGGGAAGGGGAGAAAGAAAGAGAGAGAGAGAAAGGTAGGTAAGGAAGGAAGAAAAGAAGAAAAGAAGGAAGGAAGGGGACAGAAGGAGGAAAGGAGGGAGGAAAAGACAATGAATGTAAAGAAGGGAACAGAGGCTGCAAAAGGAAGTTTCATTTGTCATTAAGTAGACTTGGGCTCACTGCTGAAGGAAAAAAAATCACTTTTCTTCTTCTATTGAAATAGAATTATTGGGCTGGGGCAATGGTTTAACAGTCAAGAGTGCTTGCTGCTCATGCAGAAGACCAGAGTCCACTCTCTAGCACCCCTATTGGCTGTTCACAACCTCTATTAACTTCAAGTCCAGATCTTCTGACCTCTGGGGACACATGGACACACACACACACACACACACACACACACACACACACATGTGCAGGCATGCACACATGCATTCACATACAGGCACACACATATATACATACATGCACAGGCACACACACGTGCAAACACCTGTGTACGCAAACACACTCATACTACATACACACATACACACTTTCACACACAAACAGCAAAAATGTTTTTTATTTGGCTATAACTATAAGAAAATAGACTTGCTCCATGTTTGTTCTCTAAAGACCCTAGACCACCCCCACCCCCCATGGAAAGCTCCATGTGCATCCAACTGTGACAACAGGGATTCCCGCCCACACTGTGGAGCAGGCAGGTTAGAGAAGAACAGCTTCCTTCCTCCTGCCCTGGTCGCTATGGCCAATTGTTATCTCTACCAGCTCCCATAGTCAACAGTTATAAAACACCACATAGCATTTAATTATATTTTATCTTGTTTAATTCCAAATGTGTCTAGGAGACATTTAATGTCTGCTGGACTCCTAACACTTTGTAACAGGAAGCCATGTTGTGCCATTTAAAGTAAAGAAATATGCTTCCTAGTTTCTTGCCGAGTTCTGAACATGAAGAAGCTAGTCCTCAATTAAATAGGATGCTAGGGAAATTTAGCTCTCCACCGCAGTTAGCAAGTGTCGGGAAGCAGAAGACAATCTCTTTCAACTCTGGGAAAGCTCATGTAAAAATGTGAGCTCAACAATGGTTCATTGTTTAGATGAAAAGAACAAATAAACAAGTAAACAAAAACAAGTCCACTAAGTCGTGAGCAAAGTAAAACAGCACCTGAACCCGTTTTCTTACCACTGTAAGAGTTCATATTTGAAGAGAGCAGTGATATAACGCAAATGTAAACAGTGCCTGTAACAATCGAACCAAGGCCATCAGCATTGCATCTCTGAAACTTATTTCTATAGTTTTTTGGTTAAATAGTAGTGGCATGTATTCATGAGATAGTGCAATATTCCAATCTTCGATGGGAACTCTCCAAATTTGGCTACATTACTATAATATTATTTTTGCTTGGAGCCTTTGTACATTTCTCTTTTATTTGCACACAAAGAATCTAGTTGTCCCTCTGAACTTTAGGACATTAGGACATTAGAATATATTGCTTCCAGCTAGCAATGATTTAATATCAATTATCCAGCCTTCCTTCCTTCTTCCACTCCTGATTCTTTCTAACCTCACCTCCAGTAGCTGCCATTTTACATTCCGTTGACTTTGTTTTGTTTGGGTTTGGTTTGGGTTTTGTCTTGTTTTGTTTTGTTTTTCCAAGACAGGCCTTGCTATGTAGGTCTGGCTATCCTGGACTCACAGAGCTCTTCCTGCACCTGCCTCCTGAGTGCTGGGACTAAAGTCGTGCACCACTATGCCTGTCTCAATTGATTTTTAAAAGATCAGTCACACATGATTAAATTTATATTTTTGTTGTTGCTGTGATAAGATGCTCTGTGGAAAACAATCTAGGAGGAGGAAGTTTGTCTTAGCTCACAGTCCCAGATCACATTTCGTTATTGTGGGGAAGTTACACATGCAAGTTACACATGAAACCGGTCACCTCATGTCCCCAGGCAGGGGAGGAGAACAGCGCTGTATTTAACTCCTGTTCTCCACTCATAGACTCCCGGATTCCATGCTAAGGGAATGGTGCCGCTCACAGTGGGCAGTTCTTCCCATCTCAGCCTAATCAAGATACCCATTTTAGACAAACTGACCACCCAATCTGACCTAGGCAATGCCTCTCTTCAAGATGCTCTCCCAGGTGACTTCAGATTCTGTCAAGTAAACAATGAAAATCACCCACTGCAACATATGAGAACATACGGTGTTTGTCTTTCTGTTTCTACCTTATGTAACTTAACACGATGCCTTCCGGTTCCATTCTTTTTGCAGCAAAGGAGTAGAAAACATTCTTTTAACTGGTCATATAGTATTCCATTGTGTATATACCATATTTTTTAATATTCATTATCTGTTCCTGAGGGTCTGTGTTGATTCCATACCTTGACTTCTGTGGGTAGAATCACAGTAAGCATGGATGGGTATTCATCTTTTGATGCCTGGCAAACCATGTATTAAATTGTCACAGCTTTTAAAGCTGTAAAGGGAAAGGGAAAAAACCCATAGATTCTAAATGATGTTTCTTGGTTGTCATGGAAATGTCTACTGACCACCAGCAGAGGAGACCCTGCATGACCCTCCTATTTGATTATCAGCAATAGAGAATCAATTTAGAATTCCCAGCAAGGACAGTCACTTCATCCTGCTGTGCTGAGACAGCAAAGGACTTCCTGAGGTAGGCCCAGCCTCAGTCCAGGGTCTGCCTGTGCCTGCACAGATAATATCTGATCTGGAACATGTCACTTGCAGTATTTGTGCCTTGTCTTCCAGTAAATGAAGAGAGGTAATCATGTACCATTTGGAACAATTGTTGCAAGGACTAAATAATAGAGAGGACATTTGTGATTGAGTGAGGACACAATGTAGCAGTAGTCACACATACTGTGTTGAATATTTTCTCATAGGACAACACGAAGCCCCACCCCCTTGTATTGTTTAGAAATAGAAGTTTTACTTTGTTTTGTTTTTATTTTTTTATTGGATATATTTCTTTATTTACATTTCAAATGTTATTCCCTTTCCCGGTTTCCTGTCCATAAGCCCCCCGTCCTCTCCCCCTCCCCCATACCGGTGTTCCCCCCCATCCACCTTCCCTTACCACCACCCCTGATATCCCCCTGCACTGGAGGTCCAACCTTGGCAGGACCAAGGGCTTCTCCTTCCACCGGTGCCCAACAAGGCTATTCATTGCTACATATGCAGCTGGAGCCCTGGGTCAGTCCACGTGTAGTCTTTGGGTAGTGGTTTAGTTCCTGGGAGCTCTGGTTGGTTGGGATTGTTCTTCTTATGGGATTGCAAACCCCTTCAGATCTTTCAATCCTTTCTCTAACTCCTCCAATGGGGACCCCATTCTCAGTTCAGTGGTTTGCTGCAACAGGAAGCCTTCTTGGTGGCAATAGCTATTCACTAAACTGTGTAAGACGGAGAGTTTATGGCAGAATTGGTGGCAGGCCTCCACCGGTATCTACTGCTTTCTTCTCTTAAAAAAAATCGGCCTCAGAATGTGCTATTGTTTGTCACCATCTTACAGATCAGGAAACTGAGGTCACACGACTGGTAAATAAGAACATTTAAGATCCAAGTCTCTAGTGAGTGCCAAAGCTCTAGTCTGTGTTTTTTAGCACAAACAAGTTTTGTGACAAATTTTCAGACTGTGACTGAATGAGGGAGAGATGCCGGCCCTTAAACAAACACTTGGGAGAAGCTGCCAGGGAATCGGGATTAGAAAGGAATAGTCCCTTGCTCTCCTGGGTGTTTACACTGGTGTTTTGTCCATTCATGATTAGCAAAACACAGGAAACCTGTGCTAGGAGTCTTGGAGATCTAAGGCAGCCCATTACTGACTCATGTGTTGTTCCTATAGTAGGCTTGCCAATTATATTTTTAAACAGTGGCTACTGTTATATACTTTTTTCTCTCTCAGGAGTTCACAAACAAGTTTTTAATTTTAAGGTCAAATCAGAGGTCAGTCTGAAGGTATGGGAAATTCCATTCCCAGAGCTGTGTCTGGACACAATTTCTTTCTCCCGCAGGGCATTCTGGAATGTAGACTCACAGGCTGACAGGCAATGTGAGCTGGTAAAACATGGTTGCAGAAATACACATGGTGGGGAATGCTTCTCCTCTGTCTCCATATGAAAATGGAAAAACAGAGATGTGGAGAATGTAGAGTTCATAAATATTTGGAGTAGAAAGAGGACTCTTACAAAATTAGTTCTCACCATCCTCTTATACCCTCACATTGGCAAGCATCACAGGAGACGCCAAACTAACTACATCTGTCTTAGGGGACACATGGAGACACTTGGCTTTTTGGATTTATTAGCTCAGCTAATATTGATGAGGATGACATTAATATGATTATTTGTAGCTTGATAATGATAATGGTGGCTGAGGGAAAGCTTCGCTGGTCTATTTTGGAAAGATTTGTCAGGATTCTAACCCTGGCAGAATCAGGGCTAATCAATACCTCCCAGTGTGCAGGGATAGGAGCAAGGGGTGTTTACAAAGTCACCCTCTTGCCTTGTGCCTTGAAGACTGCCTACTAGCTCAGAAACCAAGTAGCTAGGCAAGGCAAACGGTCTTAATCATGGGCTGCACTACTGAATAAAGATATGCGGTGTGTGTGTATGTGTGTGTGCATGTGTGTGTGTTTGTGTGTGTGTGTGCATGTGTGTGTGTTCATGTGTGTGTGTGCATGTGTGTGTGTTCGTGTGTGTGTGTTCGTGTGTGTGTGCATGCATGTGTGTGTGTTCGTGTGTGTGTGTTCGTGTGTGTGCATGTGTTTGTGTGTGTATGTGTATGTGTGTGTGCATGTGCATGTGTGTGTGTGTGTGTGTGTGTGTGTGTGTGTGTGTGTGTGTGTGTAGGAAAGGCCAGGGGTAAGTCTCAGCTGTGTCTGTCTGTCACTCTTCAGCATGTATTTTTATACAGGATCTCTCAGTTAACCTAGCACAGCTTGTGGGTTTGGCTGTACTGGAGGACCAGTGAGCTCCCAGAATCCTCCTGCTCCATCTCCATGGGATTGCAGGTCATGATGTTATTCCCAGTTTTTAATATGGGGCTTGGGATCCAAACTCAGATACTTGTGCTTACATCGTAAACAACTTCCTGACTGATTCATCTCCTGACCTCTACTGATAACCATTCCATGTCCTTAAGGTCACTCATGTCTCTGCTTCCTAGAACTGAGGTTAAACTCTAGACTATGCCTGCCATTAGATGTAGCCCTCTTTCCTCTTTCATTTTGACTCCACAGATCTGTTCTGGGTTGTCTTGCCTGAACTTGACTAAATTAATTTTTAAAAACTCAGGGTTGTTGAAATCTGACCCAGGATGAGAGAGAGAGAGAGAGAGAGAGAGAGAGAGAGAGAGAGAGAGAGAGAGAGAGAGAGAAGAAAAAGAGCCATGCACACAGAAAAAAGGCTGAGCATTCTCTGCAAACCCCAGCTCCAGGCTTTATGGGACCCATGGTAAATTACCCACCTGTTTTCACTTACATGACATTAAAAAACACTTACACATCATTACATTTTTGTATCGTGTTAGTGAGAATGAATGCGAACGCTCCATGAGATAAACAGAGCTAATGAGACAGAAGGTTGCCCCGATGTAGCCCTGATAGGATTATGTGGCCCTGATCAACTTTTGGTCATTTGTAAGGAACTCTTGAACTTGTCACCTTGACAAAGAATAGAATGAGACCTTCGTTGCCAGCATCTGATGCTTCTCCTCACACGAGGCTCCCTTGCCAGCCAACCTCAGCGAAATCTCTGACAGACACTGAAACTTTAAGGACTGTGTGCAAACCAGGGACCTGTGTGACTTAGAATCCAGTGTCCGTGCACAGAGCATGTCTTTTTATTTTGGAGACCATGATTAAATGCAGCCAGAATATTGATTTGTTCCTTCTTGTTGTTGTTGAGCTGCTTTGTTTTGTCATTTTTAAGACAGGGGCCTACAGATGAGCTCAGTGGGTGAGGGAGCTTGCTGCTAAACCTGGAAGACCACCTGAGTCCCATCTTTGGCATCTACATTATAGAAGGACAGAACTGCCTCCTGCAAGATGTCCTCTGACTTCCATATGTATGCCATAGTAATACATACATACACACACACACACACACACACACACACACACACACAGCAACAAAATGTATTTGACTAAAAAAGAAAAAAACATGGGTCTCTTGAATTTCAGGTTGAAGTTGAACAGGGTATGACACTGAACTTTTAACCCTCCAGTATCTACCTCCTGAGTCCTGGGATTGCAACTATAAAACACCACATCCAGTTGTGGGGCACTGGCCATCAGAGCCAGGGTCTTCTAACTGTGGGGCAAGCATCCTCCCAATGAAGTGGTATGCATAGCCCAGAAAATTCATCTTGAATAGCAGTAGCTTTTGTTAGTAAGTTTGACAGTAAGTTAGAAATTCAGTTTTAGGTTGTAAGGTGACAAAATGTCCCTCCAAGCATTCTGAGGTGGAAGCTACCTCTAAAAGCCTCACGACAAACCACACTGTACTTTCAATAGCAAGTATCAGCTGTACAAACAAAACCTCTACTTTCCTGGGAGAAAATGGAGACAGCTACTGGAAAGAAGAAACAAAAGCACCCAACTTTGCCAAAGTGCTTCACATTTACCAAAACACACTGGAAACATCACAGCTCCACTGTCCAAGTCACCAGCCAGACTCCAGGAAAAGGTTTGAAGACTGTGGGCTCACTTTCAGTTGGCTTTGTTTAAACAAGTGCTGTGGTGTATTTATCTAATATTGCCAGAGGTGGCAGGAAGCATGGGTGAGTAATCAAGGGACGTGGTGCCTTGTCCCACAGATTGACTGCACCAGATGACTGGGAATACAGTCTGTGGACAAAAGGTCTGTCTTCTAGCAGATAACTATGCTCTGCCTCCTTGATATACATCCACATATACAGGGATGATTCTGTTCTCATTATTGATGGGGTCCTATGATTCATCACTATAGAGTCAAGAAGTAGAACAGCTATTCATTCCAATTTGGGACTTTTCGTGTTGTTTATCCATTAATGTGGCCATGATCACCTCCAGAAGCTATTTGTTTAAGGGTTAGAGGAAAGTCATCACAAACAGGGAGGCCTCTAGGCTCAAACCATCCTCTACAGCACCCTAAATCCTCTTACCACCCTCCCAACGACTGAGGTCTTCCTTCTGTGTTCCACCCAATTGGATATTTAGGTGTTTGCTGTGATGGCTATTTCTTAGAGCCTCAGAGGATAGGTTTTATAGTTTATATATCTTCCTTACCTACCAAAGAAAACACTGTTGCAGTCCACTTCTGCCACTCACAAAAGAAAACTGACAGGTACCTGTCAAAGGTTGACTAGGAATGCTGTTGTCTAGTGACAAAGCAAACAGTCATAGTTTGTCCCTGAGTGTGAAAAGCAAAGATGATGTGTTGAGGTTTGAGGGTCACAGAGAGTATGTAGCATGAGGGGAAAGGATTGGCAGGATAAAGGGTAAGGCTGGGGTGAGGGGACAGACTATGTAGGACCCATGAATGACAGAAGGCAGACATGTCTACAACAGTATTAAATAAATAAATGTATACTTGAAGGACCTTGAGGCCACTTACTCTTTTTTTTTTTAAATCTTTATTAACTTGAGTATTTCTTATTTACATTTCGAATGTTATTCCCCTTCCTGGTTACTGGGTCAACATCCCCCTAACCTCTCCCCCTCCCCTTCTATATAGGTGTTCCCCTCCCCATCCTCCCCCCATTACCACCCTCCCCCCAACAATCACGTTCACTGGGGGTTCAGTCTTGGCAGGACCAAGGGCTTCCCCTTCCACTGGTGCTCTTACTAGGATATTCATTGCTACCTATGAGGTCAGAGTCCAGGGTCAGTCCATGTATAGTCTTTGGGTAGTGGCTTAGTCCCTGGAAGCTCTGGTTGCTTGGCATTGTTGTACATATGGGGTCTCGAGCTCCTTCAAGCTCTTCCAGTCCTTTCACTGATTCCTTCAACGGGGAGGCCACTTACGCTTAAAAGGGTTGAGTGAACGGAACAGGCTTGTGATTTATTTTCGGAGATAAAGTATTTAGGGTAAGTTTCTGGGACGAACAATGAAATTAACTACAATTTCTTCTTCCTAAATAAGAAATATTTGGATTAATACTTAGGAGTAAAAGAGGTGGTGGGGGCGTGGACTGTGTTGTGGGGCTTTGGTGGTTTTAGTTGTCATATATTTGAAACAAAAACCTTAAAACTTAGGGTTTTTTTCCTTTGATTGTTTTTTAATAAAAATTTTAGTTTCATCAAACTATGCCAACTTAGGTTCTTAAAAACAAGCAAAACAAAACAAACAAGTCTCCCTCCTTCCTCTTCTTCAGCTAAATCTCCTCCTCTTCTTGCTGGCTTCCCAAGCACATATTTAAGCACAGTCTGTAGGGTCAATTCCTTCCTCTAAGATTTTCCAGAAGAAAAGAATGGGCAGGTGAGAGGCTGAGCATCCATGAGAGGGAGTACCCATGATCAGATCTTTGGCCGTGTTCCTAACCATGCTCAAAAAGCACCAGTGCTCATCCCAGTGACAACTTGACATGCCAGCATGCCCATGTAAGTGTCAGAGTGAAAGGTCAGAGGAGCAGCTCAGATAAAGGACACACTTCAGCCTGCACATGTGCTACTTCTCCAGTTTCTTGTTTGGAAGCGGCCAAGAGCTGGCTTATGCTAAGGGCTGAGTTAATGGTTAACAAATGACTGGGTTTTAAAGCATAGATTTATGTCAATGCAAATCACGTTTGATGCTTACAAATGCCGCATACACTTATGAAAAGATCTGCAGTGTGCCTCCAGGCTTCCTAGAAATACAAGGAAGTGGGGTGACGGGGCAGAGAAGAAATGCAAAGAAATCAGGTCTTTCTTCCCAAGGTCTGACAGTCAATGTCACCATTAGAAAGATTGGTTGGAGCAGAGGAGACTTGATTTGGGAGGTCGGCTAAAACTGAGGCTTAAGAAACGTTTAGAGGGCCTAACATAGAAAGAAGTCACAGATACAAGTAGGACCAGCAGATTTTTTTTTTTTTTAAGAACAGAATTGAAAGGAACGAGGAGATATGTTGGGAATAAAGTCATTAAGCAGTGAGATTGAATCAGACACGAAGCTTAAAGTTGAAATGTGGGGAGAAGACAGAGATGACTCTGGATGGCAGGAAACATAAACTCAGTAAGAGCCATGAGGACCGCAGGAAATCAGGGAGAGAGAAAGGAGAGGTTTCAAATATAACGTGAAGGGTATTTTCCTCGCGTACTTATTAATGAGACTTGTGTTTTTTTCAAGAACTGTCTATTTGAATCATCTGCCTGTTTATTGATTGAATTATCATTGTTATTTTATAATTATTATATAATTTATATAATTATTATTAATTTTTGCTTCTTAATGAATTCTACATATTAATCCCTGGTCAGAATGAGAGATGGCAAAGATTTCTCTTCTAGTCTATAAGCTGTATTTTTACTCTGTGGGGTGATTTAAGTCCCACAGTAGCTATGGTAATTTACATCCCCACCAACAATAGACAACGTTTTTGGTTTTGTTTTGTTTTTTAATGTTTCATATTTGCCAGCCTTTATTCTGTTTGATTTCTTGATGACAATCCTTGTGACTAAAGCTATATGGACTCTTGGGTGTAGTTTTGACTTCCAGTAGAAGATTGACACTAGAACCCTACTTCTTACCATAAACAAAACTCAACTCCAAATGGACCAAACACCTTAAGGTAAGACCTAGAACTCTGAAACTGCTGGAGGAAAACGTCTTAAGATAGAGGCATAAGAGAGGACTGAAGAAGACCAGTTGCCGAGGGAACAACAGCAAGAACGACGAGTGCAAGTATGTGAAACGAAAATGCCTTCCCACACCTCTTCTCTGGCACCAACCCAAGCTGTGCATCCTGTGTACCAGCATGTGACAAGCCACGCAGCAAGTTCCCACCACACAGACTGAGTCCGCCATACATAATGCTCTAGGTTCAATACCTAGTGTGGAAAGAAGAAGCAGAGAGGAAAAAGAAGGTGGAGAAGGAGAAGTAAAATGGGGGAAGAGAAGAGAGGGAGAAGAAGGAGAAAAAGCTGAGGCACATCCTGAAGGTGCTAAAAGTCTAGATGATAAGAACTGACCACGCCCATTATAGCCAGGTGGAGGAATTTACCAGAAGCTCTTGGCTCCTGTGATTATGTATGTTTAGAAGTCCCACGATCTGCTGCTGGCAAGATGGAGAGCCAGAGATGATGTGGTTTGAAGATCAAGGGAGCACGAAGGGCTGGAGTTTGGTGCTCCCCACAAGCAGTTAGGCAAAGACAAACAATAATCCTCAACCTTTTTGTTTGATTCGACTCTTGCCAGAGTAACTGATGCCCTGCCTGTCTTCCTAGAGAGGCCCCATTTAGTTTACTAGGTCAGCCAACTGAAAGCTTCTTTCTTCTTGAGACACCCTCACAGACATAACCAGAAATTGTGTGTAGACACCTGTCTAGTCTCCATCAGCTGGTAGTTAAGTACCCACACTAAAGCTGCATATCAATACATCCTTTTCTAGACCACTTCAAGGTACCAACGTCAGGATGTCTCTGTCCTCCAGAAGGCACGATTGGGAGGTCAGAATGTTCCTGGATCATGACGTCTCTGCAAAGAACATGGAGGACAGATATGGGACGAAGAGACTCATCAGTTTAGAATGTAGGCTGGTCAGGATTTGCAGGTTCCACAGAGAACACCAGAGCAGTGATCCCTTCCCAGAGGAATCTCGTATTTGGCAGAGATAGTAAGGTCTTCATACCAATGATTTTCTCAGACATTGGCTGGGGATGATGTGACCCAGAAAAATATTTAACAGTGGCTCCCAGAAAGTGAAGCCTGACTTACTGTATTTGCAAATCTTTTGATTAAATACTTACACCATTCTTGATTGCAACTCATCAACAGATATTACTGCGTTTAAAGGCTATGCAGGCAGCGACAGCTCTCAGTAAGCCAGAGTGAGCTAGCATGCACTGGCTGGTGGCTGACCTGGCAAGTTCATGATTCACACTCCAAACCTAAGGCCTGTTTGTCTGATGGTCGGAACTATCAACTAACCAGAGTTCCTGTGGCTTGGTGGGGGATCCCCATAAAGGAGTGTGTGAGCAGCTCTGTCACGTGGAGACAGCCTTGCTGAAGCCTATCTTATGTGAACCTGCTAATACTGGATCTCTATCAAGACTGAAGAAATATATGTACTTTGTTTTAGACATGATAGAGAACAAAATGGAGAGGAATGCTAAATGTAATTTAAGGGAGCAAGAACCTTGCTTTCCTCTGTATGAGCTCATTCATCTCATTAAAGGGAAATGAGGAATCACTCACGTCTCTCTCCTCCTCCTCCTCCTCCTCCCCCCTCCCTCTTCCCCTCCTCCCCCTCCTCCTCTTCCTCCTCCCCCTCCTCCTCCTCCTTCCCCCCTCCTCCTCCCATGTGGAGGAGTCACTGCTGTCTTCAGTTCCTTGGCAAAAGGCCATCTTTACTCATTCTTCCACTTTGAGGACTTGGAGCAGGAAGGGAGGCCACCAAGGCAGCAGCCTGTGTTCCTCACCATTTGTACCAGTCTTTATATCTTATATTGATAGTATATCACTCTGTCCTACAGGTGTTCACCTAAGGACACTATGACCCCAGGATATCCAGTATCTTGATTATCCCTGGTTCTCTTCTTTGAATGGTTAAATACAAATCATCTATTGCCTGTATGCACATAATATCTGTCTCTTTCTTTGCTTATTATAATTATTTGTGTCTTTTTTACCCTGAGAGCTAGAGAGTTCCTCACGGCACTGATTCTCTACATTGTCTCTTTGTGTCTGGTGCAAAGTTAAAAAAAAAAAACGATCAAGCTAAAATTGGGGCCCATAATGTTATGCGACAAAGGCATCATTGCTGCCTGTATTCGTGTTTTCAACTGGTGGTATGTGCACCGAGGGGAAGCATAAAGGAGAACTTGAGTACCCACAGACTGGTACATACACATATATGGATAGGAAGCTGGGAGGTGGTGCCTGAGTTTGGACCCCATGAACCCACATAAAAACCAGACACTGGCAGGGCCCAATTACTGTCCCTGTGTGCTGTGAGAGAGGAGGCAGAGAGAGAGATCACCTGGGAGCTCATGCGCCAGACAGCCTGCGGTACACACTGAAGTCCAACAAAAGGGCCTGACTCAAATGAAAGGTGTGAACGGACACCAGGGTTGTAGTCTGACTTCCACATTTATTCTGCATGTGCCTGCACTCATACACACACAAACGAGCACACATATGCACATACATCATACGCACATACACAAAGATGACCCGTACATAGATTAAAAACAAATTTTAAAAGGACACACAGGCAGACAACAGCCATGGAAGGTTCTAAATGCTGTAACAGAACAGAAGAAAGTGGGTTTAGCCTGTATTGACTTGGACTTTTTCATTCCTACACATCGGCCTTGTCATGCACTCAGTGACACTGACATTAGAGCACTTGCGTGGGTAAGAGTGACCCACTCGGCCCAACTCCTGCTGAAGCTGGCTGAGTGCTGCTGAGGGATTTGCATGTGGGTGGGCTCGATACCTGCTCATTTCTGAACCGTGCCTCCTGGGTGTCTCCCTTCTACTTTTGAGCTGCCCATAAGCCTCAGAGAGAGAAGCCAAGGTAGCTTAATTACAGAGACTGTTATTTACAGGGCTCTGGTCGAATCCATCAAAGTAACTTCACTTTAACCTGAGCCAGATTTGATTATGAGGTCTATTTATCCAGAGCTTCCTCCCCCCCCCCTTTTGACTGCGTGTGTTTTGATTTAGGTAGATATATATACATATATATTTACTTACTATTTGAAAACTAGCTTTGTTCTGACACATTTTATGTTTTTTAAAGTAATATTGCATGTAGCATAATTGGGGGTGGGGGGGGATACTCACATTCAACGCCAACCAACAAACAAAAAGAGGCCCTTTGAATTTAGAATAATGGATACCGGCAAGGCAGCAAGTTGCTTGAGAGATTTTGCTCGAGTAACTTATAACTATCAGTGGAAACCCCTGGGGATCCCCAGCTGTTTTTGCAGAAGCTGTTTGCAGTGGGGTAAACAGACAAGTGCTCTATACATCATTTTAAGTAAGACAAATACAGGCCCGTTTCCACCTTACAACGATGTCATTGTCAGTTATATAAGAATAATTCCGTGCGACTTTTTATGAATTCTTCCCCTGTGCAGAAACACAATGGCCTAATTTTCCACTCCCTGGATTATAAATAAATACGCTTCTTTGGCAGTGTCAGGCCACCCAACCACCTCATCTTGAGCAGCCAGCGTCTCTCCCAGCTCTAAGCACTACCTGTGGAAAGTAAAAGCTGTGGTCCACCTTTGAACTTCTGAAACACTACAGTCTTGTCACCTGCCACTTCCCTTGTTCATAGTAAGTCTGTGAAATGACCTATGACCCTAAGGCTATGGAAGGCACAGCCAGAACCCAACGATCCACGATCCACGGCGATGCCCTTTGCTTAAGATACAAGAGTCAAGGGATTGTCTGTTAATTAGTGTAGATGGCTTAAGTGCAAAGAATTAGTCTTCTTTAGAAGACGGGGGCTGTTGTTTGGATTTAGTGCACATGAGAAGGAGCAGAGAAGGCAGCAGACACAGCAATTGGGAAGTCATTTGAAATGGTTCTTGGAAAATAGATCAATGGCAGAGGTTCGTGAACAAATCTTGTAGAAGAAAAAAAGGCAGTGGATATATCCATCGCTTTTACTTTCTTTTAAAGTCATATTTTTGGTTGTTTTTATCTATGTGTATGGGTCTGTGTGCCTATGTGAGCATATGTGCATGCATTGAGCTGGTTGCTGAGGAAGCCAGAAGGGGGCAGCAGATCTCCTTGAAGCTAGAGTTGCAGTGAGCCACCTGGCAGGTCTGGGAACTTAACCTCAATCCTCTGAATGTACTGCTCTTGCCCACTGAGCCACTCTGCAGCTACATAAAGTCAATGTATAATTTTTCATCCTGGCAAGCTTCATTGATATACACAAAACACACGTATTTGAAGTGTACAATTGATAAGTCTGACTCATAAAAAGCCTATGTAATTGTGACAATAGCTATGGAACCCGAAATGCCCCTTACTCCCAACAGCATCTGTGTTCCTTTTGTGATCCTTATTTCTAACCAAGTCTCTATGCCCTGGTCTCTGGGCAACTCGTCCATGTGCTCCTGGACACTACCAACTAACTAGCTTGTACTCTCTAGAATTTTTCTATAAGACTAGATATGCTTTTGGTCCACTTCTTTCACTCAACATAATTATTTTGTATGATTCTGTTGTGATATGGCCATTCCTTTTCAGGGTGAAGTAGTATCCTGTGTGAATAGACCATAGAGAATTTATACACTCATTAGGAAATTTTCCAAATCTTAGCTACCGAAAACAGAGCATGAACAACCACGCTGAACACTTTGCACAGACATGTGCTTTACTCTCTCCAGAAAGATTGTCAAAAAGCAGATATGACATTTAGCTTCCTTTCGTGTGATATATTTGTCAAAAGTTGTTTTTAGAAAAGCATCAGTCTTGCTAAAAGGGATAGGAAATCTGCATTTTAACCAGAAGGACAAAAATTGGCATTATTTCTTTTCTTATCAGTCAAGCCACCGACATTTGATTCTTTCCTTGTGGATATTTTAAAAACACAAATATAATACCTTTTGTTTCATTTCCTTTCATTTACCCTACATTTTTCTTGGGTTGGGGGAGAATCTAGGGGCCTTGGGAGTATGTGGTGGGCACTCCACCTTAGAACTACACCTGTAGCCACCTCTCCCACTTTTTACATTGAAACAAAGCCTTTCAGAGTCCCCCAGGCAGGCCTGGAACTTGCAAACCACCTGCCCAGGCTCCCCAAGTGGCTGGTCACAGCTTCTTTAATATCTACAGGGCTCTGCAAACCGTTCATTCTTCTTGAATGTTTAGTAGCTTGGGTTTTTCAAGACATTTGGCCATTTTATTATGGTTATTGAATGAATTGCATTGGAGTTCTATGCAAACCTTTCCTCTGACTCGGAGGTTAAGAACACTTTCAGAGGACACGGGTGATTCTCTGCATCCACACGGGAACTAACAGAACTCTGTAACTCCAATCCCAGGAAAGCAGACACACTCTTCTGGAATCCACAGCACTGACCACAAGTGCTCCACAGACATATGTGCAGGAAAGCCTCCTTACATATAAAAATAAGTAAGTGTATGAAACAAAACATTCCCTTCATCCATACATATGTCTACTGATGCCACATCTTGACATTTATAATTTCTGCCTCTTTTCTTAAATGTCAATTTAATTGGTTTATTTATTTATTTATCTTAAAAACAAGTTTTTGGAGGCTTGTTATAAAAACATAAGGACCTGAATTTTAATCCTGAGGACACAAACAAAAAGGCAGGATACCCACTGTGCCCCCAGCAACAGGGGAGCAGAAACAGGCGGATCCTGAGAGATCACTTGTCAGCCAGACTAGCCATAACATGAGCTGCTGGTCCAGTGAGAGGCTCTGTCTCAAGGCAATAAGGCAGACAATCGGGAGATGGCTTCTGCATGCACATCCATGGACACGTGAACCTACACGGTTGCTCACTCATGGGTATGCACCATACACCACACACACACACACACACACACACACACACACACACACCACCATCACCACCACCACCAACAACAACCACAACTACAACAACCGCAACAACAGCAACAACAACAGCAATTTCAGTCTTGGGAGATAGCTCAGAAGTAAAACATTTGCTGTGCAAGCATGAGGAATCAAGTTCACATTTTTTAAGAACCCATGATAGCATGGGTTTGTAAACTCAGTGCTCCTAGAGCAAAGGTAAGAAGTGGAGACAGGAGAATCCCTGGAACCTCGCAGGCAGCTAGCTTGGTGTACCCAGAAGTGAACAACAAAGAAAGACCTTTCAGAGATGAAAGATGAGGAGTAGCAGCCATGGCAGATCTCTGACTTTCACACATGTGGTGTGCACAGGTTCTCTCTTTTCTCTTTCTAACACACACAGACACAGACACACACGCACACGCACACGCACACGCGCACATGTGCAAGCACGTTTTGAAATGCTGTTTTGCTTTCAGTGATTGTCGTTCATTTTTGGTTTCCCATTCACTCATTCTTTTTGCCATTTTTTTTTTCTGTACTCTGCACTTCCACTTTCTTACCCTTTTCAGTTTCTTAAGATAGATGTGTTGGCCAGTATTTTAACTACACCCACTTTATAAACTTCAAATCCGCCGAAGCAGTTGTCCAGATTATCACTGATGCTCTCCTTGCTTTCTGAGAGTCTGGTAAGTCTGTTGATGTTTCCACGCCACTTTGCTGATTTTCCTCTCCACCATGTTCTGTGTCACTAAGAAAGCTGTATCACACTAGGAACCTGATCCTATCCAGTACTGAGCCTGTGTACTGGCAGTCACTTCAGCTCGTGCATCATTCACAACCTTAGGCCAGTGATTTACCGAAACAACACACATCTAAGCCAACTGAGACTTTGTATCTTACATATAGCATGTGTCTGTACTGGCTTCTATGTGTAGCTCAGTTCATGCATGGTTTACATGTAGAAAACACAGTGATATTTGACATAGAAAGGGTAGGGCAGACTTAAAGTCATCTTTTTTGAAAGTCTCTTATATTTTGAAAGTCATGGCAGGATGACTTTTTCTTTTTACTAACCTGTTAGATGGACACACACAGCAATGGGCATCCTTGGGGCATCTTCATACACAAGTTCTCCTTTATCCACACACACAGCCTCCCCTTGCACTCCTTCTCCACTCCAGCTGGCCATCTTCCTTTCCCCCAACTCGTCCCCATTTCTGCTTTCTTAGGAAATGGATTCCATTGCTACACTTTTCTTACACTCGCTTAATGCCTTTTCTTTTACACACACACACACACACACACACACACACACACACACACACACACACACACACATGAATGCACAGATCCAAAGACGAATATACAATTTTAGTTCCAGGTTCCACAAATGAGAAAAGACATACCATGTGTACCTGAGCTTTGCATATTTTACTTAACATAATGATTTCTAGTTGTGCCCATTTTCCTGTAAATATCGTAATTTTAATTTTCTTTCAAAAATTCCACTGTGTGTATAAGTATGCACACATGCATGCATGCATGCATACATGTGCAGGCCGAATTTTCTTTGTTCCTTGATGTATTGATCATTTCCTAGGCTGCTATATTCATTTTGCAGAACACACATGCCTGTTCCTGTATTTTAAAGTCTTTCCAGCATTTTTAACGTTTCATGTCTTACATTAGGGTCTTTGTTCCACTTTGAATTGAGTGTTGTGAGACATGAGAGACAGATATCTCGTTGTTCTTGTACATATGTCCCAACACTATTTGTTAGAGGCTGACATCTTCCCCCAGTGTATGTGTTTGACAGTTTGTCAAAAGTTAGGCAATCTGTAACTAGAGGCTTGTTGTGGGACCTCTGTTCTATTCCTGTTATGTGCATATCTGATTTCCGTGTGCTGACTTGCATATCCTGAATAATTGGCTGAAAGTGGTTATTGGTTCTACGAGTTTCTGACAGGAGCTTTATGATACTTTAGGCAGAGAATCATGCTTGTAAATAGGCATAATTTCACTTCTTGCTTTCCTCTTTGTATCTTCCCCTGTCATAGTGCTCTAGCTAAGAGTTCAAGCACAGTATTGAATATCAGCAGAGACTGTGACTGGCTTGCTGGTCTCATTCCAGATCCCAGAGAAAATACTCTCAAGCTATTAGCTGTGGGTTTATTGTTAAATATCTTTTATTGTGTTTTATATATTATATGAACCTGTTATGTTTGACTCTGACCTTCTTCAGGGCATTTATCATGAAGAGATGTTGTTCTTTGTCAAAGTTGAGGTAATCATGTGATTTTTATCCTTAAGTTGGTGCATGTGATAATTGCACTTACTGATTTACAAATATTGATCCTTGGATGACTAGAGTAGAACCACTTTGGTCATGGTTTATGGTCTTCCTAAAGTGTTCTTAAATTTGATTCACAAAATTTTATTGAAAATGTTTGCATTTATGTTTATCAGTGTGCTTGATCTATATTTCTTTTTCTCTGTTGTTTCCTTATCCTGTTTTGTTATTAGAGAGATATTGGCTTCATGGAATACATTTCGTAGTTTTTCTATCTTTGTAGATTGTGGACCATTTTAAGAAATATTGATGAAAACCCACTTATGGCTTGGTGGCTCTCAGCAATGAATTCCTCTGGTCCTGGGTTTACTTGTAGGCATTTTTGTTCTGCTCTGACTTCTCTGGCTATGTTTAAATTGTTTTTATCTTTGTGATGTAATTTTGGTATGTCATAGGTTTCTAGGAATTTATCTAATTTTAAATACAAGTTTTCAGAGCTTTTTAATCAGAATAACTAAATTCCATTTCATCTAACTTCCATTTCATCTTTAATTTTATTAATTTGAAGGATTTTTCCTTTCTTTTGGTCATTTTAGCCAGAGAGTTGCCAATCTTGACTTTTAGAAAAAGAAGAAGAAAAATACCATTGTTTGGGCAATTCTATATATGGTTCCTTTAGTGACCGATCTCATTAATTTCTGCTTTGATGGTTATTATTTTTTGCTAACTACTGCTTTCTTGGCTTAATGAATTTGAGGTACATCATTAGGTTATTTATTTGGAAGCTTCCTAAAATTTTAATGTAAATATCCACAGCTATCAACTTTGCTATTACAACTGCCCTAGCTGTCCCCAGAGTATCTGTCAAGTTATACTTTTATTTTCATTTGATTGTGGAAATTGTTAATTTCCTTCCTGATTGCTGGAATGACCAATGGTTCCTTCAAATATATGTTGATCAATCTCCACTTATTTGTGCTGTTTCTGTACATTTTTTTTGCTATTTATCCCACCTTATTGTATTATGATCTGATAAGTTACAAGAAATTCTCTCAATTATTTCATATTTGCTAATACCTGATTCATGCATGAGAATGTGGTCAATTGAGAGAAGGTTCCAGCTACGGAGAATAACATGTATCTTTTTTCTGTTGGATGGAATAAACTGTAGGTATCTATTAAGTGAACTTGATTTAAGATGCAGTATAAGTATGAAGTTTCTTTGTTGATTTTTTCATTTGATGACCCACTTAAAGATAAATATAGGTTATTGAAACCATCTACTATTAATGTATCAAGACCCAATTGACCTTTTATATCAATTATAGTTTATGAGTTTAGGAGACCCAATATTTCATGTAAGTGTATTTAAATTACATTTTCTTAGAGAAAATTTCTCTATTAATGTAGTTATCTTTATTGCGGCTAATTGATTTAGATTTTAAGTCAATTTAATCAGATACCAAAATATCTATGTCAGCTTATTTTGGTTTCCATTCACTTGATACATCGTTTTGGTTTCCATTTTGGTTTGGTTTGGTTCTTACCCTTTAACTTTTAATTGTACGTACCTTTTCCAGTAAGGCGTGGGTTTTGATGACAACAAATACCTTTATCTTTTTCAACCCAGCTGTGTTAACCTGCATCTCTTTATTGGTGGGTCAAGGTCATTTACAGTTAGAGTTATTATTGAGAGATTTGTTTTCCTTCATTTCTTGTTTTAAAAAGTAACCTGGCAGGATTTTGACCAGCCAAGGAATTCCATCTGTAAGGAAAGGGCACACATGTATGTCTGAATCTATGTAAATGAGCAATATAAACATGGAATTATGAAAATGGGCTTCAAAATTGAATTCAAATCTGTACATAATTTTGTGTTTATTCTTCTTGCATTTTATCTTTAAAACCTTCATGATGCCAAGATCTAATATTTCAAGCCTCTCTGATGCCTGTGAAATAGTCAACTATATTTTTCTTGTTCATTGTGTATGTATAACAGTAATATTTTATACATTAATGACCTCATGAGATAATTTTTATGTGTGTAAAATAATATACTGCTTCACCCACCAATTGAATATTAGTGAAAAATTAAGTAAGAAAATTGGATGGTTCTGCTTGTGATCGATTTCTGTGATGCACTAGATGTAGGCATCTGACTCTTGTGCTTCTGCTTTTAAATTCTAAGCCACACCTTGAAGGAGAGGGGATAAACTGATGGTTCCAGGCACTTTTACAGCTGTCAGTTGAAAAGGAGAAAGGAGAAAAAAATAACTAGAGAGAAGAGAAGAATAAATGTGGCAGGCAGAAGGGAAGACTACATCCTTTGCAGTCTTTGTTTTTCATATTTGTGCACACACTGCCTGTTGCATTGTTTCACTTTTATTTTAGGTTTGTACTTTTGTCTTTTGTTGTTTCTCATCCTGTATATCTAAATCCTCTAAAACATGAAATGATAAAAAGAAGTGAGAGATAGGGAAAAAAAATGGTAAAGGAAAGAAAAAAAGAAGAAAATAAGTAAAGAAGATAGTAAAAAAAAAAGAAAGAAACAATCTGTGTTTAGAAAGGAGGACAGGATGGGTAAGGGAGGGAGAACTGGCTGCTGCCCAAAACAGCAGAGAGCTCCTGGGGTGGGTGTGGTGTAACCTCATTGTTCAGGAATTATTTCTATGTACTTTTTTGTCCCTTCCCTCTCAAAAATAACAAACATTTTATGACTCTGCCACTTACACTGTTATTAAGGTTCAGTTCATATGACACTGAAATATCTCATAGATTTTTCAAGCTCCAGAATCCACTCAGTTCTTCTCACTCACTCATTCTCTCTAAACAAAACTTCTAGAGTTTAGTGTCAACAGGCAAAATTAAAATATAGATATTGGTACTGCTACACTTAATCAGTTTTTATTTATTCAGTGAAATGTTCACACAGTTACACATATAGTTTATCATCTCACCCCACCCACTACCTCCCTTCAATCCAATCTGGTGCCTCCCACCGATCTTTCCCATAATTCTACAATTTCTTGTGTTTGTGTGTGGTCTGTGTGTGTGTGTGTGTGTGTGTGTGTGTGTGTGTGTGTGTTATTAATAACCCCCAACCCCTCCCCCAATGGACTGAAGAAACAGCCCTGGGTTATCAGGCATCCCAATACTCTTCCACTTCTTAACTGTGAAAAGTTAAGAAGATCATAAATCCCTTCTTAAACTGAATTTCTGTGAGGATTAAATTAGATTAGGTATAAAACACAGACAGCAAGCTCAGTACATGGCTCATAATAGATAATTAACTATTTTAACTCCCCTGGCTTCATCTGAGACAGTAATTCTCATATGAGGCATAGATTTCAAATATCTTGTCCATCAGCACTGTAGACTACTTCCCAAACTGCTTCCCATGATGTAGACATACTTCCAAAAGGTGAGACCAGTGTACCCACGATTCTCTGTGCTCTATTGAAATGTTGCTGCTCTTGTCAATTTAAGAAGTTTTATGTTATTTTGTGTTTACATGAGATGGAGTTACCAAAAATACAATGTAACTGATAAACTATTTTGTAATGAAACAGAAAACCAAAGAAAATTATATAACAAAGGCACTGTTCTGTACTTCTAAATGCACCTGCTTCTGAAGTGCATTTGAGAACATTTAGTTCCCACTGGGTTGAACCTTCCATGGGACACTTACATGGCAAACCTTCACTTTTCTCTTTGCTGTTTTAACCTCATGTCCATTGGGAAGAGATAATAGTGAGGAAGCTACCTGCAGAATGGAAGCCATTGGAGGGAAGTGCAGCAGTCCCTCCTCCCTGAGTATATTTTTACTAGGAGTTAATGCCATTTCAGATGTGATGCCAATTCTCACAGCTTCACTATCATGGGGCGTTTTGCAGCCATCTTGGGAACTGAGTAAAAACAGTTTTAGTCAGAAATTTCACTCTTAACTGAAGAGCATAATGTGGCAGTATTCACTTTGGGGAATTTTAGTAGATGGCAAGAAATGTAATCTATTTAGATATTAAGTTGAACATAGGCCTGAATAATGTGGTTAAGAATAATTGGGAACCAATTATTCAAACCTTCGAAGAGGACTTTGACAAGTGGAATTCCCTAAATTTACATTTGTGGGGCAAAGCTGGAGTGGTGAGATGATTTCAGCACCACAGTTTAATTTTCAGCCTCCCTGGGTCCCTTTGGGAGATACTTTTCAGTAAATTGGAGAAATTTATTTCTACATTTAAGGGAAGAAAAATGAAAGGCAAGACTAAGTAATTCTGAAGAAAGTGCTAAGTTCTAGGCAGAAGATAAGAGAAAGTCAAACACACACACACATACACAAAAACACGTGCGCACATGCACGCATGCAAACATGCATTCATGCATGAACATGAAAGAGGACAGAGGGCAAGAAGTAATTCATGTGTGTGTGTATGTGTGTGTGTGTGTGTGTATGTATGTGTGTATTTCCATATATGTGTGTGTGTATGTATGTGTGTATTTCCATATATGTGTGTGTGTGTATGTATGTGTGTATTTCCATATATATGTGTGTGTGTATGTATGTGTGTATTTCCATATATATGTGTGTGTGTGTGTTTTGCAGATTCACTAGGCCATAGTAACATCTGTGTATTTCAGGCACTTACACTGTCAGTGCCATTCATACCAGATAAATGAGATAATTAATCAAAGTAATAAATAAAAATAAGTTAGCATGTATAAAGAGAAGGATAAAGGATGTTACCATCATTATATAATAAACTAGTTGTATGATGGATAAAGCTCTAAGGACTTTAAGTACACCATTCTATTAAAGTTTCCATTTTTCATATGAAAACTCTAATCTGTGGGGACTGGAGACAAGGCTCAGTTTGTTAAGGTACTTTCTATGCAAGCATGAGGATCTGAGTTCATATCCCCAGTGCCCACAAAAGTACCTAAGAGTCATGTTGCCCTTATGCATACCTGTAATCTCATTGCTGAGGAGATGGAGACAACCTAGTCCCAGGAGTTTGTTGGACAGTCAGTATAATCAATCCATGAGCTTTGAGTTCAGTGACAGATCCTTTCCCAAAAGCTAACATGGAAACAATAGGGGGAAACACCTGATGCCAATCTCTGACCTCCATATGCGTGGTACACAAACACACACACAAACACACACACACACACACACACAAACACACACACACACACACACACACACACACACACACACACACACACACACACACACCATGTCAGGGGTGGGGGCTAGATTTGGGAAGAGTTAATCTTTTTTTTTTGAACTATGCAACAGAGGATATTTGGTTCATCTAAAAATTCTGTTGGATTTCTAGGTTATTAATGCAGATCACAGGACATATTCTTTTATCTCAAAGAATATGAGTAGAGCCTGGTGTAGTGTCACATGTACTCAGGAGACTGAAGCTAGAAAATCATGAGTACAAGAGTAGCCTGGGTTATTATAGCAAGTACTTGTCTCAATAAATGAAACCAGAAAACAAAACTGTTAAAGATGCTGTCCTCCATTGCAGCTAAACCTAAGCTATGACTGAAAATGGGAAACAAGTAGATTTAGCAAGTGGGAAATAAATTTATATTTACTCATTTTAAATATTATGTTTATCATTAATAGGCAGAAGTAGCATTTGAATTTTTTAATAACTCCTGAGGCAGGACCTAAGTCCCTAAGGAATGGCTTTACAGGTGAGGAAGTTGAACTTCACAGGCATTGAAAGCAGATCCTAGGTCAGGAGCCAGAAGGGATGTGGTCAGGGCAGGAACATAAAACTGACCAGTAATCCTCATTCCTACAGCTCCTCACAGTCAGGGAGTTCCCTCTCCTAAGGTGTTCTGAGAGGATAAAGGACAGAGATGGCCCAAAAGAGGTGAAGTAGGCATGGACCAATGCTCCTGTGTGGCAGGAAACTGTTATGTTCACATGAGCCTGGGGACAGCCAGGAAACAGCCTCCTTTCTCTCTATGCCCTGACACAGTGTCATCCATAGCAACTGTGCCTGGACTCTCAGATCTTAGAACCTGCCTAGTGGCCTATCCTGGTTAGTCTCACTTTGAAGGTGGCTCTAATGCTCATTCAAACATGCTTCAGGGACTCTGATGAAACAAGAAGGTACAGGTCACTGTGAGAATCAATTAGGTCTGATCTAACCTGTGATAACACTATACTATGCTTGTTGTTGTACTTCTCTAGCAATGGGTGGAGAAGTGCATGTAATAGTCAGGGTTCTTTAAAGACTACACACACACACACACACACACACACACACACACACACACACACACACACACACACACACACGGTAGCTGTTCGATCCATGGTGTTGGATGCCTCCACTGAAAGACTAAAAGCCTAGAGAACTTCTAGAGAGCTGCTGATCTTCAATCTATCTTACAAGCATATATTTTCTTCTGATAACAGCAAAAGAATGCAGCAGCAGTGAGATAAATGAATTTGCCAACAAGGATAAAAGCAAACAGGAAAAAAAGCAGTTTCCCTTCTCTGTGTCCTTCTATTTGGTGTCATCAGAAGGCACTACCCACATCTAAGGAGGAGAGTCTTCCTGCTTAAAAGAATCTTATCACAAAAAAACAAAAATTGTTATCACACGAGCATCCTACAGTTTGTGCTTTAGTTGATTCCAGACTCACTCAAGTCAGCAACCAAGACACACAATCACAGCAAAGCTAGTTTACTAGCTTTGTTTTCATTTCAAGGTAACTTACAGTCTCTTGTAAACACAAGATCAACTTGTCAACTTATTTTTAAGGCAGTTTAAATCTGGAAAAAGGTTGCATTGAATCTGTATATCAACATAAGGTTGTTGCCTCTTAAGCATATCAAAACTTCCAGTCTGTGGTCACGGGCTGCCTTTGTATCTGTTCAAGTGTTTTTAATTTTTTTCCAGTGAAGCTTAATAGTGTATAAACATTTTCCTTGTTTTGACATATTTATTCCCATGTATCATGATTTTGTGATATTATATATAGACTCACTTGTGTCACTTTAATATACTTTATTTTAAATTTTTATTTAAGTTGACAGACAAAATCGCATCTGTTTACTGTACACAGCATGCTGTGTGGAAGAATTCATACATTTTAGAACTGTTAAATGTAGTTTCTAAGAGTTTTTAAGATTTCCTAAAAAGATGTTGTGACATGCACAATATGTCAAGTGTGAACTGCACTCTGATACAGCTTACAGACGGCGTGAATCGTGTCTACCTTGCTCTTATTGATCTAACGAGACATTTTTTATCTTATCCCACCTGATTGCTTTCTGTGGTATCACAAACAAGGGTAGGGAGGATATGTAATGATTTACAATTTTCTGTAGATTTTTTCTCAGCAAATAAGCTACCAATACAAAGCAAAGGGGTCAAATATATATATATATATATATATATACACATATATGTATGTATATATGTGTGTATATATACATATGTATGTATATATGTGTGCATATATACATATATATATATGTGTGTATATATACATGTATATATATGTATACACACACATATTTCCCTTACTTGGGCAGATTTTTTTTCCTTTCCCTGGATTTTTCTTTTGGAATTGCTTTCTCCCCTTGGTGTATTCTAAAATATGGGTGTTAATAAGAAAACATCCTTTAGACATCCCAAGCCATTATCTCCAGTGATTGGTAACAATGAAATTATGGATTGTCCTTCTTTCAGGGTGAAGACAATCGTCAACTACTGTGCTCCTTCCTTTTCATAACTCTCTTTGCATAGTCACACCCCAAGGAAGAATCTCAGAGCCAAAGCTGGCTGTGTTCACTGCCCTTTCCTCAAAAAAAAAATGTATAAAAACTAGTTCATTTGCTTAAACACTAACCCCAGTTAATCCTATCTGTTATTGATTAACTGGGAAAAACCTTCTTCTGGTCTTAGTATTTATTGTATTTATTGCATGTAGTTACTGTTCAGTGATCTTGTAAAGATTTGTTTTATTTTATTTTAATGTGTGTGTGTGTCTGTGTGTCTGTGTGTGGGTGTGTCTGTGTTGTATCAGAGTGTGCACATGAACGCGTGTGCTCACACAAACCAGAGGCCCTGAATTTTTTAGACTCCAGCTAGAATTATAGATAGTTATAAACTGCCCAACATGGGTGTTGGGAATTGATTTTGAGTCCTCTTCAAGAGCATTACCTGCTGACCCTCTCTCTTGCCGTACCACTTATTGATTTTGATAAATCTACCTAGATTTAGGGTAATGTTTCAATTTGGAAACATCTGTACGTGTTCTTAAATGTGAATTTTACAGTACTGGTACTGTATTGGTGGCATAATCCAAATATTTTGGATAAGAAATCCAAAGATGTGGTTCTAAAGTAACTCTACAGCCAAACCACAACCAAACACATAGTAGGCAAGCAAATACTATGTCTACACAGGAACTCAACCAGCACCCAGCAGAGCTGTGCTTCAACAACCCTCACACACTTCTAGCCCCTAGTCAACCTTTCCCTGGACTCTGAGACTCCTCGGGAGTAGGCTAGCTCCCTGTCTTCCCGGCCACTCTCAGTCATGTATTCTTAATTATCCCCACCAGCACGCTGGTCTCTATCTTTAGTTAGTGAAATTAAACTAGTTAACATTTCCAGTGACCTTTTAGTTCCTTAGGTTAATGAACAATATCCAACCCTTACCTTACTGGACCATATAACAACATGGAAACTCACAAATCCATTCTTCATTTGATTGTTTTGAGACTGGGTCTTGGAAGTACCTCTGGGTGTTCTGGAACTCAGGCTGTCACTCAGTCTGGTCAAGAACTCCTGGAGATCCCCCATCTTAGCCTTCTAAGTGTGGTCTTAGTTTTATTTTACTTCTTGTGTGCACGTGAACAGAAACACGCACATGGATGTGGTATGTGTATATACCAGCAGGTACATGGACAGCTGAGCACAATTCTTGGTGTCAGCCCTTGCCTCCACCTCATTTGAGACAGGGTCTTTTGTTGTTTGAAGCTGCGTATACCAGGCTAACTGTCCTGCAAGCTTCTGGAGCGTCTCCTGCCTCTGTGTACTGTTTCTCTGGAAGAATGCAGCGATGCAGAGACACGCAAATACGTCAGATTCTGAGCAGCTCAGCTCAGTTCTTCCTTTCTCAAGCTGTTTACTCTCTTCTCATTTCTGAAACGATATTTTGCTTGTGTTCTTATACTTCTCCCGTCATTCCTCCTGACTCCCTTTAAGGACACTCCCCTGCTCATTATTTGAAATCCACCCCTATATGTCCTTTCTAGTAACCCTTAGCTATGTCCACTTTTAAATCCATGACTTCAGCCTTCAGGCTCCTATATCTAATTACGTTCTTAGTGGTTCCAACTTGACATGCACAGACACTACAGATTCTACATGAGCAATCTCAGCCCTCAGTCTCTGGGAAGCAGACCTCCCTCCTTGCTCTTGAGCCAACTAAATGAATGTTAGCATTTATTCAGCCAGATCGTAAGTGTTCTGCCCCTCCCCTCTTCTCTCTCCCCCTCTCCTCTCCTCTCCCCTCCCCTCCTTTTTCCTCCTCTCCTCTCCCCTCCCCTCACTGCCTCTCCTCTTTTCTCCTTGCCTCTCCTCCCCAGTAAAAGTTTATTTCATATTAAGTCTTCTTCCCAAAAACCCTCAAATCTCCCTTTTACCAGGGTCATTCTCTGTGCCTGTTGTCATCTTTCATTTCTGGATTAGCAAGCACCCCCCCCCCCCCGATTCTTCTCTGTGCTATGCCTTTTACAGCTTGTGTTGCAGTCTACAATAGGAGCTAGAGGGCTTTCTCTAATCCATAAATATGGCTGGCTGTCCTTGATTAACACACTCAATGCCATCCCTTTGGATTTAATATTAACAGTAAAAGCTTTGGTTTGGCTTGGGAAACCCATAAGGATTACAGCAGCATTTGAGTAAGTTTATGCTCTGTGCACCCACAATTCCAGGCGTGCCTTGGTCTCTATTCCACCTTCCACTTGTCCACATTAGGATTTTGTGTGAGCCAGGAGTATGTTCCTCCACTCTCCTCTGATGCTATCTGTAGATTTGGTCTCTGACATAGTTATTTCTTGGTTGGTAAAGATTTCCCACAATGCTGCACCTTTTCTGTCCAGGGCCTCACCTCCTCTCTCACATCATGTAGTTTGCTGGGTTGTGCCCACAGTGCTTATTTCTAAAGACACTAAGTAGGTTGAAGAGAGGAGTGAAGTCTTATTTAAGTCTGAAGACCTAGTTCAGGGCCACAATCAGAGAAAACACTCAATAGATGTCCTAAAAAAAAAAAAATAAATGAGCAGAGATGAGAGTTTGGAAGTGTCTCACCCAACATTCCCCGAGTCCCGTTGTCTTTACTATCATTGTTTCACAGAGTTTTTTGAGAATGAAATGAAATGAAGAAGGCAAAAACTCATTGTCCAACCTCTGGTTCCAAGTACATGCTCCATAGATGTCTGTGTAAGCCATCTTCTTTGTAACTGTGGCTCAGCCATACATACATAATTCACAGTGACATACTTAAAGCCTGTCCTGCTCAGGGACATGTTCCCAAACCCAACACAGCCTTCTTCAGAGTCAGGTCAGGTTTTCCTGCTGGGGCTGGTCAGAATTCCATGTCTCCAAAGTAAAACCCTAGACACTGAATGTGAGCTGTAAAGGTGGTTTCAAAACGTGGGGGGCGGGGTTGGGGATTTAGCTCAGCGGTAGAGCGCTTGCCTAGCAAGCGCAAGGTCCTGGGTTTGGTCCCCAGCTCCAGAAAAAAAAATGTGTGTGTGTGTGTGTGTGTGTGTGTGTGTGTGTGTGTGTGTGTGCACGTGTGTGTGTGTGTGCACGTGCGCACGCATGCACGTGCGCACGCATGCACGTGCGCACGCATTCAGAGCAGGTTAAAGAAAGCAGCCGTTGGGTAATCCAATGAGGAGTCTTCTACACAGAGGTTTGAGTACCACAGAAAACACTGAAGTGCACCTGATGAAGCATTTATTCATCTATTCAGAGCTGCTGGGTACGCTGCTCCAAATGTCTCCCTTGGCCACCATTCCACTTAACTGAGTAGACTGTTGACCTGCATGCTTTTTTCATGAAATATCCCAGCCTGGAACACAGGGAAGACATAAGAGAGCTGGAACTGGGGCTTAGCTTTTGTCAGTTCCCAGTCTACCACAGAAGAGTGTCTCAGTAGTCATAGGCTCTTACTCTTCCCCACTTGTTTAACAGAAAGGAGAAAGTACCTCTTAATACTTTACATTCTTTCCCTAGCTGTCCCTTCTTTCCCAGTATTCTAAAAGGAAATAGTAAAGGGTTAGCCATTGTCCCAAATGGATTACCCGGACTCCTAGCCCTAGTTGCGCAAACGAATGATGCTAGAATTGCAATAGGTCAGAATGATATTCCCACAGCATAAGCACCATTCTCTCTCTCTCTCTCTCCCTCCCTCCCTCCCTCCCTCCCTCCCTCCCTCCATCTCATTTCTCTACCTCTCCATTCCCCCCCTCTCTCCCCCCTCTTTTCCACCTCCTTCTCCTGTGGCTGTGTGTATAAGAATACAATTTTGACTGTACAACACATTAACCTCTCTCTCTTCTCTCTCTCTCTCTCTCTCTCTCTCTCTCTCTCTCTCTGTGTGTGTGTGTGTGTGTGTGTGTGTGTGTGTGTGTGTGTGTGTGTACGTGACTAGTCTGTGTTATACAGTGAAAATATGGGATTTGGAAGAACCAATCCAGGAATATCTCATGTTTCAGTGCTTTCTGCATTTGTTTCTCACAAGTCACCAGCTTGTAACCTGCTTAATGGCATGTCAAGCATGTTGGAGTAGGGCGAAAAGAAGAGACAGACAGAAAGTGCACAAACCTGAAACTGGCTGAGTAGAAACGGCGATCAGGGATTAATCTGTGTTACCTCGCCAGGAGCCTGGCTTGGAATGACATGCCAAGGGAGAAATAAATAACTGTGTGTGTAAGGGCTGGCTGCTGAAAGGGAAGGGGGTAAGGAAAAATACAATGAAGGGATTTACAGCATGAGGTCAGAAAGAAGTCTGAAGCTGAAATCCTGGAAGGGAAGCAGGGTCTGTTCATTTCTTTAATTCCCACCCCCAAAATGGGGATTCTCTTAGAGTGAAAGACAGGGAGGGCAGATGACCTATTAACGTTGTGAAGCTGTGCCATCAGAATGTGCCTAGCCCTGCCATCAGGACCTGGCTCTGCTATGCCAGGCTCTCATTCTCCTCACTCTGTGTAGCTTGGGGGCACGTCACACACTAGTGAGAACCTCACCGGATTGTTGATGCAATATTGTGTCAGTAACTGAGTGATTTGTTTTTCCTCTGGACATTGATTGAAGAAATTCTTATTACATTTTATAGCTTGCTTGGCCTTCGTACGAGAGTCAAGACATAAATTGGGCCATAAATTGGCCTCTGTCAGAATCTACATCGGAATGACACCAAATACATGTCACCAGACTTGTGTCCTAGCTAACAGCAGGGATCCACTGGTGCTTGTCATCTTGATCAAATGTTTTCCTCACTCCCTTTTCCAGCTTGTGCCTCTACTTTGAAGAAAATGCAGTAAAGACCACAGTAAAAATGCTGTTTGGACCCAGAAATACTATGATCCAAAAACTAGCAGTGAATTTAATTAACTAGCTCCATGCTAAATCTCTTCTGTGAATACTCACAGACACGCACATATATGTACACATCCCACAAGTAAAGCTGCCAGTTAGTGTTTGTGAATGGCAGAGATATGGTTGACCTTCAGAAATTTATTTTCTGGAGCCAGAAAAGTTGTCACTTAGTTCTTTCTATTATGGACTCTGAACAGAGAATTAAGTATCTTTCCAGAATTGCCTTATGTTATCAGTGCACACTCTGCAGCTATGTGAGTTAGTTAAAAAGAATCTAGTTGGTCTATATAACCTGAATATATAGAGTTTATCATTTTGATAAGAGTAAGATCTAATCACGTATAAGGAAAAATCTGTAACTTTAAACATCAAGAAGTAAATGTTTTATGTTTATGTTACTAAAGATGCTTCTTAATGGTCACAGCATCTGTGACCAAAGTTTGACCCGGACTTGAAATAAAATCTACAAATACCACTCTCAGAAGATAGCTTCAAGTCAATTGTTTCTGAGAAATATTGAGGCATTAGTTGAAAACCTTACTAGAATCACAGCTTAGAAAAAAGTATTGAAAGATTTTATCAAAATATATCATACAAAAGAAGCTTTAGATCCAAATGGTTTTATGGTTGAGTTCTTTCACATTTGAGACAAATCCAGTGTTGAATAAAATGTATTAGTCAGATTAGCCAGGGTTCTCTACAGTAACAGAATTTATAGAATGAATATATGTGTGTATGTGCATGTGTGTGACACATACCACATATCAGAATGAATATATTATACTTATTATAGAAGAATATATTTGGGATTAATTAGAATCATTTACAGGCCATGGTTCAGCTAATTCAACGATCACTGCCTGTGAAGGGAAATTCCAAGAATCTAGTAGTTGTTTAGTCCATTGGGCTTTATATCTCAGCTGATCTTTGGTGTACTTTGAAATCCCAAAGAGTGTTCTAATGTCAGTGAAAGATTGGATCTGCTAGTGAGGGTGAGGGCAAGCAGGGGGTGGAGGGGGAGAGACAGAGAAACAGAGACAGAGACAGACAGAGAGAGATAAAGAACTTCCTCTTCTGTACCCCTTTATATAGATTTCCAGATGAAGGTATAGCCCCGATTAAATCTGGATCTTACTACCTCAAAGATCTAAAAGTGGGTTTTTGTCCTTCAACTGATTTAATCAAGTTTTAAAAAAATCCCTCTCAGATGTACCCAGTTATATGGGGTCGGGTAATTCCAGATGTATTCAATTGACAATCAAGCACAGCCATTACATAAACTTTTGAACACAGAAAATATACAGGATACCTCGGTTTACTTTATAATAGTAATATCAAAACACGACTCTCCCCAAAACCATCACAACTATCTGATGAAAAGCAAAGTCATTTGTTATTGAAGGCACACACATGCAGAGCATAAAAAAACAGGTTTCCTAATCAGAATGCAAATAATAAAATATCATGGCCAAGGAAGACAGTTATATCAGACTCAACATAAAGAGATCTAGTGACTAGACAAATGTGGAAAGAAAACCACAGGTAGAGTGCTAGATGCAGGTCTCACTCATGAAGAATACTTCCTGCTCTTACAGAGGACCCAAGGTCAGTTCCCAGTACCCTTGCCAGACAGCTCACAACTGTCTGCAATGGAACTCAGGGAATCTGATGCCCTCTCCTGGCCTCTATGAGTACTGAGTTCACACACACACACACACACACACACACACACACACACACACACACACACACACACACGCTTATACACAATCGTAAAACAAAAAGAAGTTTTTTTTAATCATATGCTTATTTTTTTCATCATTGATTTCTTAAGCAGACAACTGCCCTCCCTCGACATTCTGGACAGAACCAAATATACATGTTCCTGTAGTGAGAACTTTGGTTCCTTTAAAAAACACAGACATATTATAGGAATATGTTTTCATTTTATTTCATGTTATTCCCAGGTGTCACATATGCGTCTGCTTCCAATTGCCCTCAGCAGCTGATTATGATTCGCCTTGTGCTCTAGCAGGTGCGTGGTTCTGCTAGTTGCAGGTATTTTCTGCAAGTGTGTGACATTTGACATTCTGGGGACTCTTCAGAGGGTATATAACCCTGTCCTGAGAGGCAGGATTGATGTTGGTAAGTTGTGGGTTAGTTAAGTAGTTGTGTGCAAAAAAGGAAACAACAAGAAGAAATTAAAGACCTTGATGGAGAAGATCAAACTTGCTCCGAGGAACTCGATGCCCCTATTCAGCAGGAAGCTTCCTGTCTCTCCTATTTTTCTCTCCTTTCTAGTGTTAGGGGATTAGAAGTGTGGGGGGGAAAGGGTGTAGAAGGATGGAAGAAAAAATAACTCAGAAAGTGGACAAAAGACTGGCTACATGTACTAATTAAATCTGTGTATTATTTTTAACTAGTCAATTTTTAGTTACAAGCTTACACTGTGTGTGTATGGGGATGTGCACATGAGTGCATGTACCTCCAGAGTCTAAAAGGAGGCACCAAACCTGCTGACACTGGAGTTACAGGTGGTTGTGAGCTGCCCAGGTGGTGGCTGGGAATTAAACTGAGTTTCACAAAATCAATGCATACTGCAATCCACAGAGCAATTTCTCCTGACCCTCATAGTTGTTTATTTTTTTAAATTTTTATTAGATATATTTCTTTACTTACATTTCAAACATTATTCCCCTTCCCGGTTTCCTGTTCATAAGCCCCAATTCCCTCCCCTCCCCCTCCCCCATATGAATAATCCCCCCACATATCCCCCTTATTGTCTCCCCCATATTCCCCTGCACTGAGTCCAACCTTGGCAGGACCAAGGGCTTCCCCTTCCCCTGGTGCCCCAACAAGGCTATTCTCTGCTACATATGCAGTTGGAGGCCTGGGTCAGTCCATGTATAGTCTTTCATGTTTAGTCACTGGGAGCTCTGGTTGGTTGGCATTGTTGTTCTTATGGGGTTGCAAGCTCCTTCAGCTCTTTCAATCCTTCCTCTAATTACCCCCAAAGGGGCCCTATTCTCAGTTCGGTGGTTTGCTGCTAGCATTGACCTCTGTATTGGACATGCTCTGGATGTGTCTCTCAGGAGAGATCTATATCCAGTCCCTTTCCGCATGCATTTTCTAGCTTCATCAATCTTATCTAGTTTTGGTGGTTGTATATATATATATATATATATATATGGGACACATGTGGGTCAGGCTCTGAATGACCATTCCTTGAGTCACTGCTCTAAACTTTGCTTCCATATCCCTTCCTATGGATATTTTCCCCCTTTTAAGAAGGAGTGGGAGCATCTGCATTTTGGTCATCCTTCGTCTTGAGCTTCCTGTGGGATGTGGATTGCATCTTGGGTAATTTGAGCTTTTTGGCTAATATAATTTATCAAGGAGTGCATACCAAGTGTGTTTTTCTGTGATTGAGTAACCTCACTCAGGATGATATTTTCTAGTTTATTCCATTTGCCTATGAATTTCATGAAGTCATTGTTTTTGATAGCTGAGTAGTTCTCCATTGTGTAGATGTACCACATTTTGAATCCATTCCTCTGTTGCAGGGCATCTGGGTTCTTTCCAGCTTCTGGCTATTATAAATAAAGCTGCTATGAACATAGTGGAGCATGTGTCTTTGTTGTATGTTGGAGCATCTTTTGGGTATATGCCCAAGAGAGGTATAGCTGTGTCCTCAGGTAGTGGATGTCCAATTTTCTGAGGAACCTCCAGACTGATTTCCAGAATGGTTGTACCAGCTTGCAATCCCACCAACAATGGAGGAGTGTTCCTCTTACTCCACATCCTCACCAGCATCTGCTGTCACCTGAGATTTTTATCTTAGCCATTCTGACTGGTGTGAGGTGGAATCTCAGGGTTGTTTTGATTTGCATTTCCCTGATGACTAAAGATGTTGAACATTTCTTTAGGTGCTTTTTGGCCATTCGATAATCCTCAGCTGAGAATGTTTTGTTTAGCTCTGTACCCCATTTCTAATAGGGTGATTTAGCTCTCTGGAGTCTAGCTTCTTGAGTTCTTTGTATATGTTGGATATTAGCCCTCTATTAGATGTAGGATTGGTAAAAATCTTTTCCCAATCTGTTGGTTGCTGTTTTGTCCTAATGACAGTGTCCTTTGCCTTACAAAAGCTTTGCAGTTTTATGAGGTCCCATTTGTTGATTCTTGATCTTAGAGCATATGTCATTGGTGTTTTGTTCAGGAAATTTTCCCAGTGCCCATGTGTTTGAGATTCTTCCCCACTTTTTCTTCTATTAGTTTGAGTATATATGGTTTGACGTGGAGGCCCTTGATCCACTTGGACTTAAACTTTGTACAGGATGATAAGCATGGATCAATCTGCATTCTTCTACATGCTGACCTCCAGTTGAACCAGCACCATTTGTTGAAAATGCTCTCCTTCTTCCATTGGATGGTTTTAGCTCTTTTGTCAAAGACCAAGTGACCATAGGTGTGTGGGTTCATTTCTGGGTCTTCAATTCTGTTCCACTGATCTACCTGCCTGTCTCTTTACCAATATCATACAGTTTTTAATCACTATTATTCTGTAATACTGCTTGAAGTCAGGGATGGTGATTCCCCCAGAAGTTCTTTTATTGTTGAGTATAGTTTTCACTATCCTGGGTTTTTTGTTATTCCAAATGAATTTGCAAATTGCTCTTTTTATATAGGAATTTTATGGGGATTGCATTGAATCTGTAGATTGCTTTTGGCAAAATGGCCATCTTTACTATATTAATCCTGCCAATCCATGAGCATGGAAGATCTTTCCATATTCTGACATCTTCCTCAATTTCGTTCTTCAGAGACTTGAAGTTCTTGTCATACAGATCTTTTACTTGATTAAAGTCACATCAAGATATTTTATATTATTTGGGACTATTGTGAAGGGTGTCGTTTCCTTAATTTCTTTCTCAGCCTGTTTATCCTTTGAGGAAAGGAAAGCTACTGATTTGTTTGAGTTAATTTTATACCCTGACACTTTGCTGAAGTTATTTATCAGAGTAAGTAGTTCTCTGGTGGAACTTTTGGGGTTACTTAAGTATACTATCATATCATCTGCAAATAGTGATGTTTTGATTTCTTCCCTTCCAATTTGTATCCCTTTGACCGCCTTTCGCTATCTGGTTCCTCTGGCTAGAACTTCAAGTACTATATTTAATAGGTAGGGAGAGAGTGGGCAGCCTTGTATAGTCCCTGAATTTAGTGGGATTGCTTCAAGTTTCTCTCCATTTAGTTTGATGTTAGCTACTGGTTTGCTGTATATGGCTTTTACTATGTTCAGGTATGGGCCTTGAATTCCTATTCTTTCCAGGACTTTTATCATGAAGGGGTGTTGAATTTTGTCAAATGCTTTCTCAGCATCTAATGAAATGATCATGTGGTTCTTATCTTTGAATTTGTTTATACAGTGGATTACATTGATGGATTTTCATATATTAAACCATACCTGCATCCCTGGGCTGAAGCCTACTTGATCATGATGGATGATTGTTTTGTTGTGTTCTTGGATTCGGCTTGCAAGAATTTATTGAGTATTTTTGCGTCAATATTCATAAGGGAAATTGGTCTGAAGTTCTCTTTCTTTGTTGGGTCTTTGTGTGGTTTGGATATAAGAATAATTGTGGCTTCACAGAAGGAATTTGGTAGTGCTCCATCTGTTTCTATTTTATGGAATAGTTTGGACAGTATTGGTACAAGATCTTCTATGAAGGTCTGATAGAATTCTGCACTGAACCCATCTGGACCTGGGCTCTTTTTGGTTGGGAGATTTTAATAACTGCTTATATTTCTTTAGGAGTTGTGGGGTTGTTTAGATGGTTTATTTGGTCTTGATTTAACTTTGGTACCTTGTATCTGTCTAGAAAATTGTCCATTTCCTCCAGATTTTCCAGTTTTGTGGAATATAGCCTTTTGTAGTAGGATCTGATGATTTTTTTGAATTTCTTCAGATTCTGTTGCTATGTCTCCCTTTTCATTTCTGATTTTGTTAATTTGGATACACTCTCTGTGACCTCTGGTTAGTCTGGCTAAGGATTTATCTGTCTTGTTGATTTTCTTAAAGAACCAGCTCCTGCTTTTGTTGATTCTTTTTTTTTTTTTTTTTTTATTAACTTGAGTATTTCTTATATACATTTCAAGTGTTATTCCCTTTCCCGGTTTCCGGGCAAACATCCCCCTCCCCCCTCCCCTTCCTTATGGGTGCCCCCCTCCCAACCCTCCCCCCATTGCCGCCCTCCCCCCATAGTCTAGTTCACTGGGGGTTCAGTCTTAGCAGGACCCAGGGCTTCCCCTTCCACTGGTGCTCTTACTAGGATATTCATTGCTACCTATGTGGTCAGAGTCCAGGGTCAGTCCATGTATAGTATTTAGGTAGTGGCTTAGTCCCTGGAAGCTCTGGTTGCTTGACATTGTTGTACTTTTGGGGTCTCGAGCCCCTTCAAGCTCTTCCAGTTCTTTCTCTGATTCCTTCAACGGGGGACCTATTCTCAGTTCAGTGGTTTGCTGCTGGCATTCGCCTCTGTATTTGCTGTATTCTGGCTGTGTCTCTCAGGAGCGATCTACATCCGGCTCCTGTCGGTCTGCACTTCTTTGCTTCATCCATCTTGTCCAATTGGGTGGCTGTATATGTATGGGCCACATGTGGGGCAGGCTCTGAATGGGTGTTCCTTCAGTCTCTGTTTTAATCTTTGCCTCTCCCTTCCCAGCCAAGGGTATAATTTTTCCTCATTTAAAGAAGGAGTGAAGCATTCACATTTTGATCATCCGTCTTGAGTTTCGTTTGTTCTAGGGATCTAGGGTAATTCAAGCATTTGGGCTAATAGCCACTTATCAATGAGTGCATACCATGTATGTCTTTCTGTGATTGGGTTAGCTCACTCAGGATGATATTTTCCAGTTCCAACCATTTGCCTATGAATTTCATAAACTCGTTGTTTTTGATAGCTGAGTAATATTCCATTGTATAGATGTACCACATTTTCTGTATCCATTCCTCTGTTGAAGGGCATCTGGGTTCTTTCCATTTTCTGGCTATTATAAATAAGGCTGCGATGAACATAGTGGAGCACGTGTCTCTTTTATATGTTGAGGCATCTTTTGGGTATATGCCCAAGAGAGGTATAGCTGGATCCTCAGGCAGTTCAATGTCCAATTTTCTGAGGAACCTCCAGACTGATTTCCAGAATGGTTTTACCAGTCTGCAATCCCACCAACAATGGAGGAGTGTTCCTCTTTCTCCACATCCTCGCCAGCATCTGCTGTCACCTGAGTTTTTGATCTTAGCCATTCTCACTGGTGTGAGGTGAAATCTCAGGGTTGTTTTGATTTGCATTTCCCTTATGACTAAAGATGTTGAACATTTCTTTAGGTGTTTCTCAGCCATTAGGCATTCCTCAGCTGTGAATTCTTTGTTTAGCTCTGAACCCCATTTTTTAATAGGGTTATTTGTTTCCCTGCGGTCTAACTTCTTGAGTTTTTGTATATTTTGGATATAAGGCCTCTATCTGTTGTAGGATTGGTAAAGATCTTTTCCCAATCTGTTGGTTGCCGTTTTGTCCTAACCACAGAGTCCTTTGCCTTACAGAAGCTTTGCAGTTTTATGAGATCCCATTTGTCGATTCTTGATCTTAGAGCATAAGCCATTGGTGTTTTGTTCAGGAAATTTTTTCCAGTGCCCATGTGTTCCAGATGCTTCCCTAGTTTTTCTTCTATTAGTTTGAGTGTGTCTGGTTTGATGTGGAGGTCCTTGATCCACTTGGACTTAAGCTTTGTACAGGGTGATAAGCATGGATCGATCTGCATTCTTCTACATGTTGCCCTCCAGTTGAACCAGCACCATTTGCTGAAAATGCTATCTTTTTTCCATTGGATGGTTTTGGCTCCTTTGTCAAAAATCAAGTGACCATAGGTGTGTGGGTTCATTTCTGGGTCTTCAATTCTATTCCATTGGTCTATCTGTCTGTCTCTGTACCAATACCATGCAGTTTTTATCACAATTGCTCTGTAAAACTGCTTGAGTTCAGGGATAGTGATTCCCCCTGAAGTCCTTTTATTGTTGAGGATAGCTTTAGCTATCCTGGGTTTTTTGTTATTCCAGATGAATTTGCAAATTGTTCTGTCTAACTCTTTGAAGAATTGGATTGGTATTTTGATGGGGATTGCATTGAATCTGTAGATTGCTTTTGGTAAAATGGCCATTTTTACTAAATTAATCCTGCCAATCCATAAGCATGGGAGATCTTTCCATCTTCTGAGGTCTTCTTCAATTTCTTTCCTCAGTGTCTTGAAGTTCTTATTGTACAGATCTTTTACTTGCTTGGTTAAAGTCACACCGAGGTACTTTATATTATTTGGGTCTATTATGAAGGGTGTCGTTTCCCTAATTTCTTTCTCGGCTTGTTTCTCTTTTGTATAGAGGAAGGCAACTGATTTATTTGAGTTAATTTTATACCCAGCCACTTTGCTGAAGTTGTTTATCAGCTTTAGTAGTTCTCTGGTGGAACTTTTGGGATCACTTAAATATACTATCATGTCATCTGCAAATAGTGATATTTTGACCTCTTCTTTTCCGATCTGTATCCCCTTGATCTCCTTTTGTTGTCTGATTGCTCTGGCTAGAACTTCAAGAACTATATTGAATAAGTAGGGAGAGAGTGGGCAGCCTTGTCTAGTCCCTGATTTTAGTGGGATTGCTTCAAGTTTCTCTCCATTTAGTTTAATGTTAGCAACTGGTTTGCTGTATATGGCTTTTACTATGTTTAGGTATGGGCCTTGAATTCCTATTCTTTCCAGGACTTTTATCATGAAGGGGTGTTGAATTTTGTCAAATGCTTTCTCAGCATCTAATGAAATGATCATGTGGTTCTGTTCTTTCAGTTTGTTTATATAATGGATCACGTTGATGGTTTTCCATATATTAAACCATCCCTGCATGCCTGGGATGAAGCCTACTTGATCATGGTGGATGATTGTTTTGATGTGCTCTTGAATTCGGTTTGCCAGAATTTTATTGAGTATTTTTGCATCGATATTCATAAGGGAAATTGGTCTGAAGTTCTCTTTCTTTGTTGTGTCTTTGTGTGGTTTAGGTATAAGAGTAATTGTGGCTTCGTAGAAGGAATTCGGTAGGGCTCCATCTGTTTCCATTTTGTGGAATAGTTTGGATAATATTGGTATGAGGTCTTCTATGAAGGTTTGATAGAATTCTGCACTAAACCCGTCTGGACCTGGGCTCTTTTTGGTTGGGAGACCTTTAATGACTGCTTCTATTTCCTTAGGAGTTATGGGGTTGTTTAACTGGTTTATCTGTTCCTGATTTAACTTCGATACCTGGTATCTGTCTAGGAAATTGTCCATTTCCTGAAGATTTTCAAGTTTTGTTGAATATAGGTTTTTATAGTAAGATCTGATGATTTTTTGAATTTCCTCTGAATCTGTAGTTATGTCTCCCTTTTCATTTCTGATTTTGTTAATTTGGACGCACTCTCTGTGTCCTCTCGTTAGTCTGGCTAAGGGTTTATCTATCTTGTTGATTTTCTCAAAGAACCAACTTTTGGTTCTGTTGATTCTTTCTATGGTCCTTTTTGTTTCTACTTGGTTGATTTCAGCTCTGAGTTTGATTATTTCCTGCCTTCTACTCCTCCTGGGTGTATTTGCTTCTTTTTGTTCTAGAGCTTTTAGGTGTGCTGTCAAGCTGCTGACATATGCTCTTTCCTGTTTCTTTCTGCAGGCACTCAGCGCTATGAGTTTTCCTCTTAGCACAGCTTTCATTGTGTCCCATAAGTTTGGGTATGTTGTATCTTCATTTTCATTAAATTCTAAAAAGTTTTTAATTTCTTTCTTTATTTCTTCCTTGACCAGGTTATCGTTGAGTAGAGCATTGTTCAATTTCCACGTATATGTGGGCATTCTTCCCTTATTGTTATTGAAGACCAGTTTTAGGCGGTGGTGGTCCGATAGCACGCATGGGATTATTTCTATCTTTCTGTACCTGTTGAGGCCCGTTTTTTGACCAATTATATGGTCAATTTTGGAGAAAGTACCATGAGGAGCTGAGAAGAAGGTATATCCTTTTGCTTTAGGATAGAATGTTCTATAAATATCCGTTAAGTCCATTTGGCTCATGACTTCTCTTAGTCTGTCGACATCACTGTTTAATTTCTGTTTCCATGATCTGTCCATTGATGAGAGTGGTGTGTTGAAATCTCCCACTATTATTGTGTGAGGTGCAATGTGTGCTTTGAGCTTTAGTAAGGTTTCTTTTACGTATGTAGGTGCCCTTGTATTTGGGGCATAGATATTTAGGATTGAGAGTTCATCTTGGTGGATTTTTCCTTTGATGAATATGAAGTGTCCTTCCTTATCTTTTTTGATGACTTTTAGTTGGAAATTGATTTTATTTGATATTAGAATGGCTACTCCAGCTTGCTTCTTCTGACCATTTGCTTGGAAAGTTGTTTTCCAGCCTTTCACTCTGAGGTAATGTCTGTCTTTGTCTCTGAGGTGTGTTTCCTGTAGGCAGCAGAATGCAGGGTCCTCGTTGTGTATCCAGTTTGTTAATCTATGTCTTTTTATTGGGGAGTTGAGGCCATTGATATTGAGAGATATTAAGGAATAGTGATTATTGCTTCCCGTTATATTCATATTTGGATGTGAGGTTATGTTTGTGTGCTTTCATTCTCTTTGTTTTGTTGCCAAGACGATTAGTTTCTTGCTTCTTCTAGGGTATAGCTTGCCTCCTTATGTTGGGCTTTACCATTTATTATCCTTTGTAGTGCTGGATTTGTGGAAAGATATTGTGTATATTTGGTTTTGTCATGGAATATCTTGGGTTCTCCATCAATGTTAATTGAGAGTTTTGCTGGATACAGTAACCTGGGCTGGCATTTGTGTTCTCTTAGGGTCTGCATAACATCAGTCCAGGATCTTCTGGCCTTCATAGTTTCTGGCGAGAAGTCTGGTGTGATTCTGATAGGTCTCCCTTTATATGTTACTTGACCTTTTTCCCTTACTGCTTTTAATATTCTTTCTTTATTTTGTGCGTTTGGTGTTTTGACAATTATGTGACGGGAGGTGTTTCTTTTCTGGTCCAATCTATTTGGAGTTCTGTAGGCTTCTTGTATGTCTATGGGTATCTCTTTTTTTAGGTTAGGGAAGTTTTCTTCTATGATTTTGTTGAAGATATTTACTGGTCCTTTGAGCTGGGAGTCTTCACTCTCTTCTATACCTATTATCCTTAGGTTTGATCTTCTCATTGAGTCCTGGATTTCCTGTATGTTTTGGACCAGTAGCTTTTTCCGCTTTACATTATCTTTGACAGTTGAGTCAATGATTTCTATGGAATCTTCTGCTCCTGAGATTCTCTCTTCCATCTCTTGTATTCTGTTGGTGAAGCTTGTATCTACAGCTCCTTGTCTCTTCTTTTGGTTTTCTATATCCAGGGTTGTTTCCATGTGTTCTTTCTTGATTGCTTCTATTTCCATTTTTAATTCCTTCAACTGTTTGATTGTGTTTTCCTGGAATTCTTTCAGGGATTTTTGTGTCTCCTCTCTATGGGCTTCTACTTGTTTATTTATGTTTTCCTGGAATTCTTTCAGGGATTTTTGTGTCTCCTCTCTATGGGCTTCTACTTGTTTATTTATGTTTTCCTGGAATTCTTTCAGGGATTTTTGCGATTCTTTCAGGCATTTTTGCTATTCCTCTCTGTAGGCTTCTACTTGTTCTCTAAGGGAGTTCTTCACGTCTTTCTTGAAGTCCTCCAGCATCATGATCAAAAATGATTTTGGAACTAGATCTTGCTTTTCTGGTGTGTTTGGATATTCCATGTTTGTTTTGATGGGAGAATTGTGCTCCGATGGTGCCATGTAGTCTTGGTTTCTGTTGCTTGGGTTCCTGCGCTTGCCTCTCGCCATCAGATTATCTCTAGTGTTACTTTGTTCTGCTATTTCTGACAGTGGCTAGACTGTCCTATAAGCCTGTGTGTCAGGAGTGCTGTAGACCTGTTTTCCTCTCTTTCAGTCAGTTATGGGGACAGAGTGTTCTGCTTTCCGGCGTGTGGTTTTTCCTCTCTACAGGTCTTCAGCTGTTCCTGTGGGCCTGTATCTTGAGTTCACCAGGCAGCTTTCTTGCAGCAGAAAAGTTGGTCTTACCTGTGGTCCCGAGGCTCAAGTTCGCTCGTGAGGTGCTACCCACGGGCTCTCTGCAGCAGCAGCAACCAGGAAGACCTGTGCCGCCGTTTCCGGGAGCTTCAGTGCACCAGGGTTCCAGATGGTCTTTGGCTTTTTCCTCTGGCGTCCGAGATGTGTGTGCAGAGAGCAGTCTCTTCTGGTTTCCCAGGCTTGTCTGCCTCTCTGAAGGTTCAGCTCTCCCTCCCACGGGATTTGGGTGCAGAGAACTGTTTATCCGTTCTGTTTCCTTCTGGTTCTGGTGGTGTCTCAGGCACAGGGGTCCTGCTGCTCCTGGGCCCTCCCCCACGGGAGCCCAGAGGCCTTATACAGTTTCCTCTTGGGCCAGGGATGTGGGCAGGGGTGAGCAGTGTTGGTGGTCTCTTCTGCTCTGCAGCCTCAGGAGTGCCCACCTGACCAGGCGGTTGGGTCTCTCTCTCACAGGGTCTGGGGGCAGAGAGCTGCTGCGGGCCGGGATCCGCGGGTGTGGGACTTCCGGTAAACACAGAACGTGCCCGGTCCTACAGGAATTCTGCTTCCGTGTGTCCCAAGCTCACCAGGCAGCTTTCTTGCAGCAGAAAAGTTGGTCTTACCTGTGGTCCCGAGGCTCAAGTTCGCTCGTGGGGTGCTACCCACGGGCTCTCTGCAGCAGCAGCAACCAGGAAGACCTGTGCCGCCCCTTCCGGGAGCTTCAGTGCACCAGGGTTCCAGATGGTCTTTGGCTTTTTCCTCTGGCGTCCGAGATGTGTGTGCAGAGAGCAGTCTCTTCTGGTTTCCCAGGCTTGTCTGCCTCTCTGAAGGTTCAGCTCTCCCTCCCACGGGATTTGGGTGCAGAGAACTGTTTATCCGTTCTGTTTCCTTCTGGTTCTGGTGGTGTCTCAGGCACAGGGGTCCTGCCGCTCCTGGGCCCTCCCCCACGGGAGCCCAGAGGCCTTATACAGTTTCCTCTTGGGCCAGGGATGTGGGCAGGGGTGAGCAGTGTTGGTGGTCTCTTCCGCTCTGCAGCCTCAGGAGTGCCCACCTGACCAGGCGGTTGGGTCTCTCTCTCACAGGGTCTCGTTGATTCTTTATATAGTCTTTTTTGTTTCTATTTGGTTGATTTCAGCTCTGAGTTTGATTATTTCCTGCCTTCTACTCCTCTTGGGTCTATTTATTTCTTTTTGTTCTAGAGCTTTTAGGTGTGCTGTCAAGCTGCTGACATATGCTTTCTCCTGTTTCTTTTTGCAGGCACTCAGAGCTATGAGTTTTCCTCTTAGTACTGCTTTCATTGTGTCCCATAAGTTTAGGAATGTTGCATATTCATTTTCATTAAATTCTAAGAAGTCTTTAATTTCTTTATTTCTTCCTTGACCAAGTTGTCATTGAGTAGAGCATTGTTCAACTTCCATGTATATGTGGGCCTCTATCATTATTGTTGTTATTGAAGACAAGTCTTAGTGCATGGCGATCTGATAGGACGCATGGGGTTATTTCTATCTTCCTGTATCTGTTGAGGCCTGTTTTGTGACCAATTATATGGTCAATTTTGGAGAAGGTTCCATGAGGTGCTGAGAAGAAGGTATATCTTTTTGTTTTAGGATAGAATGTTCTATAAATATCTGTTGAATCCATTTGATTCATAACTTCTGTTAGTTTCTCTATGCCTCTGTTTATTTTCTGTTTCCATGATCTGTCCAGTGATGAGAGTGAGTTGTTGAAATCTCCTACTATTATCGTGTGAGGTGAGATGTGTGCTTTAAGCTTTAGTAAGGTTTCTTTTATGAATGTAGGTGCCCTTGCATTTGGAGCATAGATATTTAGGATTGAGAGTTCATCTTGGTGGATTGAGTATGAAGTGTCCTTCCTTATCTCTTTTATTGACTTTTGGTTGAAAGTCAATTTTATTTGATATTAGAATGGCAACTCCAGCCTTATTCTTTGGGCCATTTGCTTGGAAAATTGTCTTCCAGCCATTTACTCTGTCTTTGTCTCTAAGGTATGTTTCCTGCATGCAGCAAAATGCTGGGTCCTCTTTATGTACCATTCTGTTAGTCTATGTCTTTTTATTGAGGAATTGAGTCCGTTCGTTGATGTTGAGAGATATTAAGGAGTGGTGATGGTCACTTCCTGTTGTTTTCCTTGTTAGAGGTGGAATTATGTTTGTCTTTCTTTTGGTTTCATTGCAAGGAAATTATATTGTTGCTTCCTGTACAGTGTAGTTTTTCTCCTCGTGTTGGAGTTTTCCATCTATTATCCTTTGTAGGACTGGATTTGTAGAAAGATATTACATAAATTTGGTTTTGTCATGGAATATCTTGGTTTCTCCATCTATGTTAATTGAAAGTTTTGCTGGATACAGTAACTTGGGCTGGCATTTGTGTTCTCTTAGGGTCTGTATGACATTTGTTCAGAATCTTCTGGCTTTCATAGTCTCTGGGGAGAAGTCTGGTGTAATTCTTATAGTTCTGCCTTTGTATGTTACTTAACCATTTTCCCTTAATGCTTTTAATATTCTTTCTTTGTTTTGTGCATTTGGTGTTTTAACTATTATGTGATGGGAGGAATTTCTCTTCTGGTCCAATCTATTTGGAGTTCTGTAGGCTTCTTGTATGTTTATGGGCATCTCTTTCTTTAGGTTAGGGAAGTTTTTTCTATAATTTTGTTGAATATATTTACTGGCCCTTTAAGTTGGGAGTCTTCACTTTCTTCTATACCTATTATCCTTAGGTTTGATCTTCTCATTGTGTCCTTGATTTCCTGTATGCTTTGGGCTAGGAGTTTTTTGTGTTTTACATTGTCTTTGACACTTGTATTGAAGTTTTCTATGGTATCTTCTGCCCCTGAGATTCTCTTTTCTATCTCTTGTATTCTGTTGGTGATGCTTATGTCTATGGCTCTTTGTCTCTTCCTTTGGTTTTCTATACCCGGGGTTATCTCCTTTTCTGCTTTCTTAATTGCTTCTATTTCCATTTTCCATTCCTTCACCTGTTGTGTTTTCCTGTAATTCTTTCAGGGAGTTTTGTGTTTCCTCTCTAAGAGCTTCTACTTGTTGACTTGTGTTTTCATGCATTTCTCTAAGGGAGTTCTTTAGGTCTTTCTTAAAGTCCTCCATCATTATCAAAAAATGTGATTATAAAACTAAATCTTGCTTTTCTGGTGTGTTTGACTATCCAGTATTTTCTTTGGTGGGAGAACTGGGCTCTGATGATGCCAAGTCGTCTTGGTTTCTGTTGCTTAGGTTCCTGCACTTGCCTCTAGCCATTGGGTTGTCTCTGGTGTTTGCTTGTCTTGCTGTTTCTGAGAGTGACTTGACCCTGCTGTAGGCATCTGTGTCATCACTCCTGTAGAACTGTTTTGCTGTTTTCTTTCAGCCTTTCCTGAGAACAGGTGCTCTGATTTCAGGTGTGTCGGTGCTCCTGGAGACTGTCTTCCAGTTCTAGGCACAGGCAGGAATCAAAGGGTCCTCCCCTGATTGCTCGTGTAGGTCCTTGCACCCAGCGGGCACAGTAGGCACTATGCGATTCTCTCTTGGGTCTGGGTTGTGGACAAAGGGTAGTCTCCTCTGACTTCTCAGGAGTGTCCATACTTCTGAGGTTCCGGCTCTCTCCCCCACTGGATTTGGATGCCAGGACTCTGGCAGATTCAGTTCAGTCCTGGGCACAGACCAGAACCGCAGGCACTGGCAGCTGTCTGTTCCTATATCCCTTTGTCCAGAGGCACAGTGCAGTTTCCACTTGGGCAGAGGTGTGCAGGGGTGGCAGTCTGTCCTGCAGCCTCAAGATGTCTGCACTCCTGGGTGGTCTGCTCTCTTCCCCATGGGATTTGGTTGCGGGAACTGTCCATATCTGTTTATTAAATAACCAATATAATGTCTAATATAAGGTCATAGACTTTCAAACTTAAGTATACAAAGAAATACCCACTCTTTGTAATGTTTTCTGATACTTCTTGATAATGCAGTAAGATGAATAACAGTGAAAAGAATATATTCATTATAAACCAATGCCATCACTTCTTTGTAGATTATATACCAAAATGGTCTTTTCAACTTCATACACAACAGATTGCAAAACTGTTAAAAATTACTAAGTGGTTTTTTATAAAGTATATGGAGTCATGATAAACGATGAAGTTTCACCATAAGAATATAATGGGAAACAAAACTATAGTCACAATAGTAACCAAACCAAACAACAGTGCTATTTTAATATATAAAGAATTATTAACATAATACATGAGAATTACTAACACTTTAACTGTGAAAGAAAACAAGATCTAGGGATTAAAAGACTCATACACAGCAAGTAAGTGGCAGAAAGGGCATTTAAACCCAGGAAATTTTGTCCCAAAAAAGCCAAGAAGTTGATTTTAGGTCAATTATCCCCAAAGTTTACCATCTAGAACATTCCTCTGAGACAGCTCTAAGACAATGCTTTCATTTTTTCCCCTAAAGCTGTTGTTTTGTATTTGTTCTTTAAGTTAATGCCAAAAATTTGTTTTTTAAACAAATCCTTGAGGTGATTTGGGCACAGACAACCTTTGACTCATCTATGAGAAACTTGGCTTCATGCCATGGGCCACAAAGAATACATTGTTCAGATCCCGAGGTAACATCTTGGTGAGCAGATCGGTTCATCGTAGGACTTGATTCTAACAGTATATATCTTTCTTCTTCTCTGGGAGAGATACATTCTAAGAAACAACCACCCAAGGAAGGCTTGAAGATGAGTAGAGTGTGTGTGTGTGTGTGTGTGTGTGTGTGTGTGTGTGTGTGTAAATTTCACACACTGTTTTTTCATTTAAGGTAGTACTAACAATAAATACATAAACTAAAATCGTTGTAGAAATCGACTAATAAAAATTAAAGTATAAATTGGTTCTGGAAGTTTTGGGATTGCAGTTGACTATGAGTATCTGAAAGTGTGAAAAGTGAAACTGCAGGAAACAGACTTACTATATTTGGGGAAAGAGACAGAAATTTATTTCTCTTAAGATCAGTAGGTAACAGAAGTAAAATTTATTGTAGCCCTGATAAGTAGGCATCAGCTCAAAGTGAGATCAGCTCAAAGAGTCATACAACCAAAACCCAGCGGTGAGGGGAGCTCACCTGAGTGTTGTATAATTGTATGCAGCTGAAATAACTGTGTTTCCTGGTTTGTATCAGAAAGGTAAAAGAGGAGGATTCACCCCACCCCCACTTTGTTGTCACCAAGTGTGTATTTTTCTGTCCCCACCTAGAGTCAGCAATGAGACTAGGACATAACAAGTTATTTATCTAGAATTCTAGTCAGAAAGCATTCAGAAACCCTCACAACTCAATGTGACAATTACTATGTATACTTTACATTTACCAAAGAGGAAAGGAGAGCTCCCGGGACAGTAGGGAGTCCTTGTCTTGTGCTGTAACTATCAAAGATACAAGGTTGCTGATGGGTTTGAGCCTGTTATTGAAAGATATAGATGTACCTTCCTATGACCTAAAGTCTATATATTTAGACTTGGATCCTAAATATTTTGCTACATAACCCCAGGGGATCCCTATGTACCCTAACATCTATTCTGGTAATTCCTAGTATATTTTTAGGAAGTTCATCCACTATGTGAGACTTCTAAGAGATTCTAGATCTCCTTCCAAGAAAGTTTGCAAAACTTACAAAGAGTTGGCAAAATATATACTCAAGAAATTGTGTCATACTTGTATTTGAAGCCTAACTTTGGCTTCAAGTGGTAAAAAGAAAGGCAAACAGATGGTCTTGTGTTGTGACATCATAAGGGAAAGGCATGAAGAAATAGGTGCTTTTGTCGAGATAGACAGAAGGGGAAGAGGACCTGTGCAGGAGAGCAGTGGAGAAGCTAAAGAGGAAGACATGGAATTGAGAGCCATGTCTGTGGCCTTGGCATTCCTATATTCAACAAGGTAGATGATGGAGAGGGAAGAATGAGTGATGAGTTGCACTCATCTTTCTTTAAAATTGACTAGAAAGTTTTTTAGGAAAAAAAGGAATCAAAGTTCTAACCAGTGGATACTATTACCTACTGAACTTCATTTTATTATTAAGCTGATAATGAGTAAAGTGAGGAGAAGGAAGAGAGGGAGAAGTAGATAAAGAAGAAAAGGATGAGGAGAGGAGAAGAAGAAGAAGAAAGGAAGAAGAAAAAGAAAGAAAGAGGAGAAAATAAAAGGAAGAAAGAGAAGAAAAGGAAGGAAAGAGAAAGGAAGAAAGATAGGAAGAAAGGAAGGAGAGAAGAGGAGGGAGCCTCTCAGGACATTTTTGTGGTAGAAGCTGATAGCATGAATAGGCCACCATAAAGCATATGCTTCCATTATGTTGAAAGCCATTGCAAAGTGTGACACTTAAGCTTAATTAAGACAAGCTAAACTAGACACGCACTAGTTTAGGAGCCACCTGGGAGACAACACCTTTGGTGCCCCAGATTGAATACAAAAGGAAGAAAAGAGGAAGCCAACTGAATGTCAGCAGCATTCATCAGCTTCCTGACTGCAGAAACGCACTCCTTACTACTGTCTTTATGTTTTTCCTGCCATGGCGGAGTATATCTCCTTAAAGTATGAGTCAAAATAAACTTTTACTTCCCTCCTTAAGTTGCTAAATTTTAGTAGGACCATAATGACTACTCTAGAAAAGAAGCGATTAGTAGATAAAATTGAAACTAGAGAAACTACAATTCTGGTGGGACAGGATGATAATTAAGAGTCTAGTGCCATGGAGAGAACAGGTTAGATTCTGAAAAAAAAATGACAATGGAGCTAATTAGAATTTCATTTAGATGGCATTACAATGGGACATACTGAGAAAGACACGCAGGCTTGCTCATTTTGTGAGAATTAAATGTGAAATATTGACTTCTCAATCCAAAGCGATGCCAAAAAGTCAGCTGGATGTACAAGTCTATAATCTATGGAAGATGTGAGTTTTGTCAGCAGATATGTGTTGTTCAGGCCCCAGGAAAGGTTGCGTTTATGTCCCCTAAGGACATATGTAAACAGAGAGGATCAAGGCACTTTTATAGTAAGGATCTAGGGAACAAGAAGAAGCTATTCTTCAGATGTCCTCCATCCTTAAACATTTCCCATCGTCAATAATAATGTGATGTCAAAGAGTTAGGGCTTGTAGTGAGAATATACAAGTTTAACTCTTAGCTCTTCTGTTAATTACCTCATGATTATTTGTCTGTTTTCTCAATTTCAATGTGGAAATAAAGTGTCTGCTTCTTAGGCTTGTTGAGATTAAACAATGTACCCATATAATGTTGCCAATATACACAATCAGTAAGTAATACCCATGATTACTATTATTTTGCCTTTTCTCTTTCCCTTGGCATGAAGCCAGGAAATAAACTTGTTTTTCTGTAGAGTTACTTGGGACTAAGCCCAAAGCCTTATATATGCTAGACTATCACGAGCCACGTCCCTAAGCTCTTCAAACACATTTCAGAGGTGGGGAATGCAGCAGAGTCCCAGCAACTGGTCAACATGAATCACAAAGAAAATGAGTAGTTGGGAGTTGTCTAAAATGCCTTCTTCTCCATCACTCAGCTACCTTGGCCTTCTCCCAGCACACCTCCCCCAACTCACTCTATTCATTGGACTTTGGAGCACTTAATACCAGGGGTTGTGTTTGTTGCTGTTACCTTGAGTACTGTTTGCTACTAAACTGACATCTTCTTAATGTTTTGAGGGTCTCTCCTGCTGCCCAGGTTAGCACTTTAAAACACAAAGCCTAAAAATCCAAACAAGTACAACCGTAATGACAGAAGAAAAAGAGCCAATTCCAATGGCCACCAACATCAGTCTATATAACACACTTTCCTCACCCTTCCTCTGCATCAGGCCAGACAAAGTCAAAGTTCTATTTGCCTTAGATGGCTCAAGAAGCAAAGACTCCGTGAAGTGTGGTAACTCCATACTGCAGATCCCACACAGCCCTCCTTGAGCATCATCATAAAAATAATATATGCATGTGAATTAAAAATGAATGATGACAAGGAAAGAAATATTGGAAAAATATAATTAAAAATATGGTAACAACTGACAGATTAGTGGGTTCAGGGAAAAAAATGTGACAGTAAGAAGACAGCTCTGAAAATAATGAAGCAGCCGAGAGTGAAGTTAATGAGATTGAGAAAATGAAAAAAAAAGAGAGAGAGAATTTACAGCACTTGCACATATGAAAGTCAAAAATAAAAACACAGCTTTAGTCCGATCTCTCTCAATTAAGTGAAGCACCTTAGCCCTGGGCATTGCTTCCAGGCCACTGAAAGACTTAGTGCCCTTCACCCAGCCGGTGAGTAGATCGAATGGCCCAACCACAGCTCTGCACGTCACTCAAGTGTGAAGATCAAGCTGTCTTCATATATCCCTGTGGGTCAGATGCAACTTCTGAGCTATAAAGGAGACAACCAAATTTTCTTAAAAAGAAATAAGCCCATGCATTTGCTAAATGTTTATCTCCCAACTTCAAGGCTGAGTCAGAGGGGACTTTCTAGAAATTTTAATGATAGTATGTTGTTTTGTGCATTATTTGAGGGATTTTCAAGTTGTTTTCTTCAACTTATATTTCATGCAATCTATCACTGGTTCCTATTTAATACTGACAACCTGTTGTCAATCACTGTTCTCGGCCTAAGAATCCAAAGATGAACTCAGCATCTTTCCCCGTCAGTGTTCTTGACCCTTCAGCCAGGAGAGGAACATGCACACTGTCACAATGCAAAGTGACAAAACACTATAGATCCATGCTCAAGCACCAAGGGAACAAGGGTTCTGTTGCTGCGATGTGTGTCAAAGGGAAAAAAGCAGAAGAGGCCACAGGAGAAGACTAGAAAGCCTGGTGCTTGTGGCAGGGCCTGAACATCTTTAACTTTGGTAAGTGTTAAGCAAAGAGTAACATAGAGAAGTTTGGGCCCCGGCTGGAGTACCACCTGAAACATCTGATTGCCATGAATGAGGTAAAGCCTTTGACTAACACTGAGGGATGATGTGAACAGATTGGAACTTCAAAAGGATTATTTTGGCTAACGTGCAAAAAAATGACTCTGAGGGAGTCTTAATGCAATTAAAAAGAAAAAGTTAAAATAAAAGACAACAGATCCCAAATTAAATCAGTGGCAGAGGTGGCCAAAAGAGAAGAAGAGCATCAACTGAAGCCACTCTGTGATTAGCCAAGTTATGGCGTTCAGTTATAAGGATGAGAGATGAACAAACAGGCCTGTAGTCTGAGGAAAGGCAGAGCTGGCAAAGTTATTTATGAACATGAACTTTCAGGAGAAGTGGGAGAGGGTTCCGTTAACTTACTTATTCGAAGGATGCATTTGAATTAAAGAATAGGGTGCATATATTTCAAGTTCTTGAGGGAGAGCTGGCCTAGAGCCTTAGGTCCTGGGAAATTGAATACATTAGTTTATAGTTAAGCCATAGAAGATAGTGAAGCTTTCCTCAGTGCATGAAGAGTGAGAAGAATGGCTAAGACACAGCTCGTGGGGGCCTACTGGAGAAAGGGAACTGGAAAACTGATTAAGAATAAAGCCAAAAAATCAGAATCAAGGCGAGATCGAGCTTTAGAAGCAAAGACGAGCCCTTGTGGAAAGGTTCATAAAAACGTACTTTGTCCTCAAAGAAAGGGTGGAATGGTTTAACCACTGAAGACCAGCCAGAATGAAGCACATTTTCTTTTTACCAACTTTATAATAGTGTGGGTTTTTTTTAATCTTAAAATGAAAGTTACTTGCCCGGGATATTAAGTGACGGGATTGAACTGGATGAGCTAGATGATGTGACTGCAGCATCCCAGAGAAGAGGAGCAAGCAAAGCCAAAGCACTTGATTCAAGAGACGACCTGTCTTACCCTCAGTTCAGGAGCGAGACGGATGGAGTCCAACAGTAACGTAGGTCCAGTGACTCTGAGTGAAAGGTCTGTTCATCTGTCTGCTGTTAAAAAGAAATAGAGGTAGGCACTGTTCGCCTAGGATTGTCGAGCTAGTTAGTGGCTCCATAGTAGCCATGATGAAATAATGTGCATCAGAAGCTGGGTACCCAAAGTCAGGCATAATAAGCTATTTTATTCCCATTTTTCTTCTTATTTGAATGTCTTTCACTTTGAGAGTGTGAACACCCTACCCATATCATAACTACTTTACCCAATGTCCTATAAGGTGAAAACCAAATTATATATCCTTTATGAAGAAGTCTTCAACTATCCCATTCCAAAGTAACATGGCAGTCTTAATATTTTAAATTTTCATAGTACTCATGTTAGTAGTTAAATTGTGCCACAATCCTTAGAATGATTTTAGTTAGGCTATGCTAGGTTATGCTGTGGTGATAAATAATCCTAAAGAATGCTTCAGCAGCTTAGCACAAATAAAACATGTTTTCCTAGCTCATGCTCTAGGTGGGAGGGATGCACAGCGTGGCCCTGGACAAACAAAGCTTGCTGATTTAGGCTTATGCTTTCATCTTGAAATCTCCTTCATTGCTGCTGTAATAGAAAGGACAGGACAGGAAAGTGAGCCACACTCCAGCTCTCAGAGGTTAGCACCCCTTTGTGCTATATATCCTTTCCCTCTGCATGATCTACACAAGTGAGTAGATTCAAAGAGTTGACACAGGCAGATTACCAGCTACTTACAGAGACAGGAAAGCCAGAAATATTGGTGAATATTGGTGAGATATATAAATATCTCCAATAAGGAAAATGAATCTGGTAATAGCTTTGTGGTTACTGCGATAGAACATCTGAACAATTCAACAGAAGGAAAGATTAATTGTGTTCTAGGTTTCAGAGGACACAGGCCATCTTGTCAGGAAGAGTAGGACAGAGCACAGCAGCTCGCACCACTGTGATCAGGAAGGAGAGAGCAGGGGTTGGGTGCCTGTGATGAACTGGACCATTCTCTTTTCTTCTCTTATTCCAGTTGGACCTGCAAGCTCATCAGATGGTTCTGTACACATTCAAGATGGGCCTTTCCTCCCGAGTGTCTATTCTTTGGGAATGCTCTCCAAACACATCCAGAGCTCTCCCTTACTGGTCTATGAGCTTCTTAATCCAGCCAAGGCGACAATCAAAATTAACCCTCACAAGTGGATAGAATAGAACACTCTTCCAGATGTTACTGTCATTCCGTGTGTGTTTTCCTCTTCTATCAGGTTTTGAAAACCCTTGAGTGCTGTTACTATGTCAAATACACCTGATTCCCCTCATAGCACAAATCTTAGAATCAGGCACAAGATAGTTATCTGACAACTCCCTGAAAGACATTTAGATTTAACAACAAGATTCACCATTAGTCACGCCGAGTCTGTATTGTATCTGCAGTGCTTGACAAATGCATATTAGTTTCCTTGAGATGACAAAGGAGAAAAAGTCCTCATTCTAAAAAGGAAATGTTGTCTTCTAACTAGATAACCAATTTTATGTATTTTGAAAAACTAAGAGATATGTAAATACAGGCACAATACTTCAGCAGCCTTGAAGGCACTAAGGAATAAGCTTAGTATTCTTCAAAATTGGAACTTTACTCAGTTAAGCAAGTGAGTTCTTTCATGATACTGTGTTTCTGGCAGAATAGTATTTGGGGTTTGTAGCTGCAAGATGTAATTGACCATTTTAGATTTGCTTTGGCTGAAACGTAAAGTCAAGAGAAAGAACTCTTTGCTACAGGCAACCACTATGAAAGTGCTGGGTGCATGGCAGGCTGTGTTTTAAACACTCAGAACCAATTCTGACTCTTCATTTTCTTCTGTAACTAGGGAAGTCAAACTGAAAGAACTTTTTCATTGGGAAAGATTTCTCACTGAGATGTCCAAACTGTATGTGTATGTACGTGTCTTACACATATGTTCATGTGGGTATGTATACATGTGCACATACATATGGAGGTCAGAAATAGACATTGGCTATGCCTTTCTTGATCATGCTTCACTTTTTTTTTGAGATAGCATTTCTCATTGAACCTAAAGATAATCCATTTGATTAGACTGGCCAGCCAACAAAAGCCAGAGATCTGTGTGTCTCTGACCCCTCCCAATCATGGGATTACAAGACATGCCACATCTGTGGTTTACACAGGTTCTGAAGAATGTAAATTGAAGTACTTGGGTTTGCATAACAGACATTTTACTGACCAGACATCTCCCTACTCCCCAAATCTTCAGACTCTGATTATAACTAAAATATTTAATTTGCAAAGTGACAGATAAGGACAAATAAACTACAGAAAAACTGGAGAGACCGAGGTAGACATGGCATATGTGCTCTAATGCATAAAATTGGAAAGGAGGCAGAGATGATGGAAGATGGTAGCCAACTCTACCTTGGTCAATCCACTACTGGATGTGTGGAAACTAGGAGAGAATTGGAGAGACGTAGGTCAGCAGGCTGACTCTAGCTGAAGGGCCATCTGCAAGGAACTGGGAAATAAGCCAAGGCTTGGCACTACCCTAGAACCAAACGGGAAGCATCCACCAACAAGGCACCTGCTGCCCCCTCAAGGTGGGAGATCTGACTTAAAAATTATGGTGGTTCAGACAGTAACACAAAATGTTGGGGTGGTTGTGACTTGGGTCTCAAAATGGGACCTGTAACAGTGAATTTACAGGGGCTTTGCTAACAGAAGACAAAAGTCAAAGGAAGTTGGTTTCATGAACACTCTTTCCTGGTTTCTTTATCCTTCAGATACAGAGATAGCATGGGCCTGGTGTAATATTTGCTTACTAGATACCTGTAGAACTAAGACAGGATAATTTCTTCATAAGCTAGACAATGCCTAGAAATACTTTGTAGTATCATAAACTCTGTTACCAAGTAAACAATAATCCTTGCAAGGCCTTTAGCTTGAGACTTCTGCTTCCTTTGGTGGAGTGGGGAGGAGAGCCAGCAGACCATTGGCATCCTTCTCCTCCTGGTTACCCTGGGAAGCTGCATGGGCGTTTGGCCTTCAGGCTTCATCAGGAAACATGGAATATTTATGGCAAGTCTGAGATGAAGAACCAACTATCGCCTACTATACCATGCTTCTTTCTGACCTTGTTGAAATGGAGAATTGAGGGAAAGGAATGGTCTGAGCTGCCGTGGTAAACAGTTTGTGTTGTTCTCTGTTTTCCTTGAGCACTGGGACCCATGTTCATATTTTTTTGTGTCTAACTACCAATTTGGAGCTCTTAATGAACAAATATGTGTGTTTACCTGTTATGTTAAGCCTAATTACATCATTCCCTTAAGTTTGTTTCCTCAAATGTAAAAGTTGGCCAGGAATTCCTCCCAGTTTTCTGTACCTATTATCCAAAGACCCCCAGATCCTCCAAACAAATAAAAATCTCATGAATAAAAGATAAATCACCTAACTCTCCTTCCTCTTTGCCATAGGTCCATGTTTATTGATCAATTCAAGCAAGAGGCATCTGGGATGGGCTACATAGGATAATAAAATGCAGGTCCCTGGGTGTTATTCAGAATTATTGACTTAGAAATTTCAGAAGGAGTTGAACATTTAGGATTTTTAAACAAGCTCTCCTTGGGTGGATGAGAAGGGAAGTGTCTTAGTTCGTGTTTTATTGCTGTGAGGAGACACCATGACCAAGGCAACTCTTACAAAGGCAAACATTTGACTGGGTCTGGCTTACAGTTTCAGAAGTTCAGTCCATTATCATCATTGTGGGAAACATGGCAGTGTGCAGGCAAACATGATGCTGGAGGAGCCAAGAGTTATACATCTAGATCCAAAGACAGACAAGAGAAGATTGCACTTGGCAGGCAGCCAGGAGGAGGGTCTCTTCTGCATTTGGTGGAGCTTGAGCATAGTACCTCAAAGGTTGTATCCACGGTGACGCACTTCCTCCAACAAAGCCACACCTCCTAATAGTGTTAGTCCTTGTGGGCCAAGCATTTAAACACATGAGTCTAGAAAGGCCATTCCTATTCAAACCACTATGGGAAGGAGAAAGATACAAGTCCCATATTAGTCTCTGGGATGATTGCAAGTCAGAATAGCATTTTATCAGTGTACCACAATACAGATTATGATGGGAACATCTCAAGAGAGCATCAAGCTGCCATTCTAGGTTCTTTTCCTCAGGGTCTTTACCATCCCCTGAGATTATTTTAGGTGCCTAGGTCTGGTAAACAGAGTGGGGGTAGTGAGTGAACCATCAGGGTTATGGGGAGAGAACAAGAGACAGGAAGATTAGCAGAAGCACGCATCTCTATTTCCTGAGTGCAGAAACAATGTGACAGATACCTCATACTGCAATGAGAGATGGATCCTTATCACCTTCCCCAACAAAATACCCTCACACCATGGGCCAAAGTAAGCCCGCCATTCCTTCCTTCCTTCCTTCCTTCCTTCCTTCCTCCCTCCCTCCCTCCCTTCCTTCCTTCCTTCCTTCCTTCCTTCCTTCCTTCCTTCCTTCGGTGGCTTTTGTCAGACATTTGGTCACAGCAATAAGAAAAATATCTTAGAAAAGCCGCTGAAGTAGAGGGGAAGGAGGTGCCTGAGGTTGTCTGTTTCACACAATAATAGAGAAGCCATGGAAACCATAAGCAATCACTAACTTTGACACCTAGCACAAACTCACAAAGCAGCGTCTTCTCACACTGAGAGCACATGATTTGGACCATAAGAATTATGCACCCTGAACAGTTTGCAGAATTTACCTATGATGAGCCCTGGAGGCTCCTCTTCCTAGACTCAAAGGCTTTTCTGATTAACAAAGGGCATGGTAGCTCATACTCTCGTGAGGCTAAGAGCAGAGTAATGGGGACAAATTACAACCTGGAAGGATTGGCTCTGACGTCAGAACATGGAAAAAGAGGACTGTACAGAATCCGGTAAAGCTAGAGGAGAAGAGTGAATGGTGCTGGTTTTCAAGATTTTATATAGGAATTTATTCAAGAAGAGATTGTAAAATAATTTGCATATTTTGTTTAGTTCAAGAAAAGTAATTGATAGAGAATTCTAACTCTTCTGATTATAGATTCAACTAGAAATTATGTTTTCCCATAATTGCTCTATATGATAAAATTTTGAGTTCCTTTTTAAACTACCATATCTTCATAAATATAACTCATGTATGTATATATATAAACATGTTTTATGTAGCTATTCTACATGTTTCCAGTATACTCCAGATGTATATATTCTCTATAAGAAATCTAGCAAAAAGCATAAATCTATAATCTCACATGTAACATCTGCTTAGTAGATTGCTATAACTCAATTTTATGTATTTCTTATTGCCCAAATATAAAGTGTATGTATGTATGAAAATATCTATACGTATATATATTAAAAGAATATCAACCATTTTACTTTTATTTTTAAATATGTATCTCGTTTTTAACTGTTTATTGATTCTTTGTAAATTTCACATGATGCACCCCAATCCCTCTCATCTCCCTGTCCCTTCATATCTGCCATCTGCCTTTCCAACCTCCTTCTCCAAAATAAAATAAAAATAAACAAAACAAAACAACCTGTGTCACAGTGTGCCCCTCTGTTCACACATCTTTACTTGAAAATGTTCATTGCAATGAGTCATTGGTCTGTTTTAAGGTCTCTGGCTCTGTCATACCACCAATACTGGATCCTCACTGGGACTCCCCTTGGATATCCTGCTGTTGACCTGTGTCATGGAGATCCTGTAGCCTTAAATCTACAGGATTGGCCTCTTTGTGTGCTTTAACAGTTCACAGATGGGGTAGGTGTTGGGGTGGGCCAAATCGAACCCCTAGATCTGGGGCTGGGTGGCAGCTGAGTTGGTCAGCCTACCAAGTCTTCAGTGCCTTGATCATCTGATGTGGTAGCCAGCAAGGGCAAGGCCAGATCACCTGCTCTCATGCCCTTGGGGCTGACCTACCTGCCCCCAAGCCACCAGAGCCAGCTTTGCTGTGCTGCACACTTGCATGCAGAGTCACTCTCCTGAGTGCTGTAGCTGGTGAAGGGCAGGTCCATCTCTCACACTCTCATGATTTCAGGACCAGCTTTCCTGCCTGCCACAGGGTTGGGAGAGCATCTCTCCCATACCCATGCCACTGCATACATGACAGACAATGGGTGAGGCCAGCTCCTCCACACCCCTGCCACCAGGACAGCCTTACTGTGCTATCCAGACATAAGGCGCTCTCTCTCTCTCTCTCTCTCTCTCTCTCTCTCTCTCTCTCTCTCTCTCTCTCTCTCTCTCTCTCTCCAGAACCAGTGAGGATCAGCTCTGTACAGCCCTTGGATATCAACATGGTCCCAGGCATCAGCCCAGACAAGGGACATCTTCATGGCCTTTGGTGGTAATGAGTCACAGACATTGACACAGACCCCTGGCTGCTGCATTGCTATGAACTCAGACTTGGTTCTCAGTGATAGCATGAACTGGGACTTCACCATGGCCTCAGGTGGCAGGGCAAGCTACTCACACTCTTCTCTACCCTCGTGTCTCTTGTTCCGCCTATCTTCACAGTGTTTACACCGTTCTGCTTCTATTTCTCTCCCATCACGTGCTTGCACATTGTAGTAGCTCCCACTGCAGGTGGATCACATGGTAGGAAGGCAGGCCCCTGTGTGTCTTTCCTCAACTATTTTCCACCCCTTGAACATGCAAAAGCATTGGCTAAAGAATGTGAAATTACCAATAGTCGTGTGTATTGATTCCAGAAAAAGGAGATTGACCAAATTTTTAAAAGCAAAGAACTTCTCAGTTAAGTTTAAGTGCATCGATACCTGGTACCCAGTGGGGCTTGTAGAGCATGTGGCAGTCCCACATGTGTACAAAGGCAATTTTAGTTTAGCTCCTTCTCTCCATGCTGCAAATTTAAAAGCCATTGTGAACCGTGATGTCTTTCCCCCTCTTTCCCTCTCACCTTCCTCCCATTTCTTCCTCCTTTCATCATTTTTTCTTCTTCCTTCCTTTCTTCCTCTCACAGTTTGACAAGCTTTGGAGGTTGCTCTTGGGGAAGAGAATGGAGTTGCCTTGAGGACTTGAATCAACAGCCCAGGGAGTGCATCATGAATTTTCTTTAGCTGCAGGTAAACCAGAAGTTATATTAAGTGGGAAAGAAAAGGTAACATCTGAGTTCTTGGTGCTAGCCCAAGGAGATGTGACAGCGTATGCTACAAGTGGACTGGCAATGTTCCGACAACCTCTGACCTGTGAAAAAGAAGAAATCTTTCCTAAGCATTGTTTTTCAAAGGTACAATTCATAGTTTTAGAAAAATGGGTAGTGATTTCTTTTTTCTTTTTCTTTTTCTTTTCCTTCATATGCTGCTATTTTTCAAAGAGAATGGTCGGGTTATAAAAGAATAAATTGAAAAGGAGTCAGGTATAAAAGGCCTGAATCCTGAGAATGACGTTTTACCAAACCAGTTCCCTGTCCTCTGTGTTTCTCTCCTTTAAGGAGATAACTGGATTTTGTACTTTACTGTCTTATTAACAGAATGTGTTTTGGAATCCTGCCACTACTAACAGTATCAGAAGGATTTAAGGCTGCTGGAATCCACTTGAAGATTTAATTCTGCTGACTTCAGCTTGGGTCTGAAGTAAAAAATCTAACCATAGATTAAATGTTTAGCATCGTACATTGTAATTGGCGCTCCTGGTCATAAATACTCACGTCTATTTCTGTTTCAGACAGCTCTCCATAGGTTTCCTCCCCAGTGCCTCACACAATGCTGGCTTCCCAGATGAGGTTATTTTCTATGAGGCTACCCCTTATATAACTCTTTTTATAGACTTGAGCCCCCACGCTGTTGTGCAATTCATTATAAGCTCCCGGTACACTCACTGATCACAAACACAGGGTTACCAAGAAGAGACTTCTAAGGGGGAAAGCCTGTATTTCCTTCCAGACAATATTTAATCTCATAGCAGCACTGACTAATAAAAGCCAAAGATCAATACAAACCCATATTGCTGGAATGAAAATTTACTAACATAGTCATTCATATCACAGAACATCTGGTTAAAGCTTCCGGCTCCCTTACCTTCTTCCTCACAATTTTATGGGTCTCTTCAGGCTCCTTTTTAGGAGTTTAGCAGGCATTTATAGCTGGCTGAGCATTTTAATCTTTTTAATGTGGTTATCTGATCTACACGTAGCTTTCTCACACTGGCTGGTCATCCTTACTTCCCGCTCATTGAACTTGAATCAAGTTATGATGAGCTTACACTGTAATAGCCCCTAGTCCAAAATGGCCTAACTTCATGTAAGTGGCCTCCTGAGCTGCTATTTATGCTCATTTCTGTGAGACACTGTCTTTAAAACCTTGGCATTTAGTGTGTTCTTTCCACCTCCATGACTTGGGCTATCCAAGGACTACTATAAATCACATAGGCTTGTAGTTCTAACTCTTTGCTATAAGAAATTCCTAAAGCCAGAAGAGCAAGCTCAGGAGTCCAAGTTTAATAACTTCAAACTGCACAGACATGTATGAGGTTAATTAAATTGCCCAGGATACTCAAGAGGTCAACATGACCGCAGCCTGTGGTTTTCAACACGAGGGCATAATACAGAACTTTGGGGGAAAGCTAATTTACTTCTCTGTTGTATGTAAATCTGAATGTGGTCCCTTTGGGAGTCACATTGATTTGAGAGTGGTAGGTGGATTGTGGGTCTCCCCTTCCTCATGGGTCATTGGCCACCAGTCCACAAGGGTGAGGGGAGCAGAAGGGGACAGGGCAGGGTTTGGATGGCCTTGAATACCAACAGATTAAATTCTGGGACCAGTTTCAGTGACAGCTCAACTTTATCTGGGGTGAACAAGAATAATAAAGATTTTGGGGAGTGGGTAGGGATTTCCTAGATAAATATACATTGTTGGCTAGGGCGGAAATGCTTCATTTATGTGAAGAGGAATTCCAAGAATCTGCCAGGCAGATTCTTATTGGGGGGAAAGGAAATTGAACCTGCAATTTGGTCAGACTACTTGACCTTCCTTAGAGGTGGGGGAGGTAGGGGTCTTGAGCTTTAGCTCTAAGGTTTAAGGACAGGGAAGAGAATTGCTAACTCCTGCCTGGTTCATGATGAGATGAGATTTTGGGAGGTTCTTGGGCATGTTTCAATTTCACTCTTGCTCTGGGCCAGCTCCTCAATTTGCATGTGCCCACAGGAGATGGAATATCGAATGCACAGGAAAATTAAGTAAAATAGCCTGATATTTGGGGGGTGTGATTTTACATCTTATGTGTCAACATACCTAGTCACCATAATCCCACAAGGAAATATAGGAAACCAATATTGTTGGTTCCTACCATGAGTAGGCCCCTTGTATATCCTAAGATATGATCTGAACTAGTACTAGTATATTGAACAATTACAGTAAAGCCATCATGAATCAAGATGATTGTTATCATATTGCACTGGCTACTCAGAACAATTCTACGAAGCAAGGAGTTCTAGAATTATCACTTGAAAAGTTTGGAAATTGAGCCTTAAAGAAGTGAAACACAGTTTTTGGGTCAAATAAGAGAACCAAAGCCAGGGACTAGAGAGATGGATCACAGTAGCATACATTCGACTCTTATATAAGATCCAGCACTCATGTCCAGGGTCTCACAACCATCTGTCATTCCCATTTCAGGGGATCTGATATCCTCTTCTGGATTTCAAGGGCATCTGCATTTGTGTGCACATACGCAAACACAAATATATACATAATAAAAATAGAAATAAAATGAATAAATAAAAATAGAAGCCCTTCTGCCTGGTCCTTTTTGCTGGGGCAGACTGCTGGCTAGTCTGCTCCCTGGAAGAGGCTATATCTTCAGACATACCAGAGGATCTGCTGCACTCAACATTTGGTAAGAAACCCCTCCCCCAAGTCCCACAGCTGCCACCAGGGGCCAGTGGACTTGGGGACCCACCACCTCCCCAAACCCCCACCTGCTGAATACCAATCCCCTTCTGCCTATTCCTTTCTGCTGGGACAAACTGTTAGCAAGTCTGCTCCCCAGAAGAGGCTATATCCTCAGACATACCAGAGGACTCACTGCATTCAGAACATTTGACATATCCTGAAGCATACCAGAAGAACCACTGTACTCAAAACATTTGATACCACATCCTGAGGCATCCCAGGAGATCTGCTGCACCAGGAGATCCATTGAACCCAGGACACCACAGCTTGAAGGCAACCCAGAAGTTCCTTTGTATACAGGGCAACTGAGCAATTGACACCACAGTCTGAAGACTTCCCAGGGGCTCTGAGGCATGCAGGGCAACTGACCCAAAAGACTGAAAGCCTCCCGGGAATGTGGCTGCACACAAGGAAACAGAAACCACAGTCCATTGACACACTACCCCCTCCCGGCCCCAAACAGCTTCTCACAGGACAACAGTGTGACTGCTGCTCTGACGACCCAACAGTCTGAAGGCCTCCCAGAAGATCTACTGCAGCCAGGGCAACAAATCAGCAGCTTCTCTGCCTCTCTGAATACCCTCCAGTTGAAGACCCTATAGGAGGCTTGCTATAGCCAGGGCCACTGGCCTACCAGGAAACCTGTTGCAACCCAAGGATAAAGAGGCAGACTCCAAACAGAGTCACCCAGACAGCAAACACTAGGGATAACCAGATAGCGAGAGGCAAGCACAAGACCATAAGCAACAGAAGCCAATATACGTGGGCATCATCAGAACCCAGTTGTCCCCACAGCAAGCCCTAAATATACCAACACACCTGAAAATCAGGAAGCTGACCTAAAATCCTATCTCATGAAGATAATAGAGTCCTTTAAGGAGGATATAAATAACTCAATAAAGAAATACAGGAAAACACAGGTAAACCAGTAGAAGCCTTAAAGAGAAAACAAATAAATCCCTTAAAGAAATACAGGAAAACACAATCAAAAAGGTGAAGGAATTGCATAAAATGGTCCAAGACCTAAAAGTGGAAGCAGAAACAATAAAGAAAACACAAATCGAGGCAAATCAGGGAATGAAAAACCCAGGAAAGAGGTCAGGAGTTACAGATGTAAGTATTACCAACAGAATACAAGACATAGAAGAGAGAATCTCAGGCTTAGAAGATACGGTAGAAGAGGTTGACACAATGGTCAAAGAAAATTCAAAACATAAAAATCTCATAACCCCAAACATCCAGGAAATTCAGGCCACAATGAAAAGAACAAGAATAATTGGAATAGAGGAGAATGAAGATTTCCAGGTCAAAGGACCTGAAAATATCTTCAACAAAATCATAGAAGAAAACTTCCCCAACCTATAGAAAAGATGGCCATAATGGTACAAGAAGCCTACAGAACACCAAATAAATGGGACCAGAAGAGAAAATCTTCTCATCACATAATAATCAAAACACTAAATGCACAGAACAAAAAAGAATATTAAAAGCTTCAAGGGAAAAGAGCCTAGTAGCATACAAAGGCAGACCTATCAGAATTACACCATACTTCTCACAGAGACTATGAAAGCCAGAAGAGCCAGGTCAGAGATCATGCAGACTCTAAGAGAACACAAATGCCAGCCCAGGCTACTATACCCAGCAAACCTCTCAATCAACATAGATGGAGAAACCAAAATATTCCAGGAGAAAACCAAATTCAAACAGTATCTATCTACCAATTTGGCCCTACAGATGATCCTAGAAGGAAAACTCCAATGCAAGGAAGATACCTACACCAAAGAAAAGAAAAGATATTAAGCATCTCACAACAAAGCCAAAAGGATAAAGCCATAAGTACATAAAGTTACCTACAAAAGCAAATATAACAAGAACCCACAGTCATCTGCCTTTAATATCTCTCAATACTAATGGACTCAACTCACCTATTAAAAGACATAAGCTAACAGACTAGATGCACAAAGAAAATGCTGCATTTTGCTGCATACAAGAAACACACCTCAACAAAAACAGACATCATCTCAGGGTAAAAGGATGATGAAAGGTCAACCAGGCAAATGATCCCAAGAAACAAGCTAGAGTTGCCATCCTAATATCCAATAAAATAGACTTTCGACCAAAAGTTACCAAGCATGATGAGGAAAGAGACTACATATTCATCAAAGGGAAAGTCCACCAAGAGAAAGTCCGTTCTGGTCCTCTATGCCCCAAATGCAAGGACACCACATTAATAAAAGAAACTTTGGTAAAGCTCAAAACACACATTGAGGTTTCATACAATAATAGTGGGAGACTTCAACACCCCACTCTCACCAATGGACAGGTCATTGAAAAAGAAACTAAACAGAAACACAGTGAAACTAATAGAGGTTATGAACCCCTACTACTCTAGAACATTTTACCCTAAAAAAAAATATACCTTCTTTTCAGCACCTCATGGTACCTTCTCCAAAATTGAACATATAATTGGTCACAAAACAACCCTCAACTGACACAGGAAGATTGAAATGATCCCATGTACCCTATCAGACCACCATGGCCTAAAGCTGGCCTTGAATAATAGCAAAAGCAACAGTAACTGAACTACTCTCTACTCAGTGATAATTTGGTCAAGGATGGAATAAAGAAAGTAAAGACTTCCTGGAATTTAATGAAAATGTTGACACATCATACCCAAACCTATGAGACACAAAGAAAGCAGTGCCAGAGGAAGATTCATAACACTAAGGGTGGGATGATGTCATTATGCAGGTGAAGGCAGGTACAAGATAGCACGAGGCCTGTCATTGGACAAGAAGGAAGGATAAGCGGGAGAAAAGTTTTAGAGAGAGGAGAAGACTAAAGCAAAGGAGAGGAAGGAGCAGAGAGAATATGGAGGCTGATGTTAAGATTCCTCTCTGCACATTTGCAGGTTGTTGTGAATATTCTTAAGGGATGGATGTGTACAGGGCTTTGCATGTCTAGGTGGGCAAGTATATCTTATTAATTGGTTGTAAGTTAATTGTGCGGATGTATTGTACACTGAGCATTTATCACATAAATCTGGTAGTTGGGTTCCAGTTTGTTGAGTAATGATTCCACTGGGTGTTGAGAGTATGAACAGAGTTTGTGACAGGAAGCTGTGCTAGTCTATAAAATGATTGGGGCTAGCATGGTGTAGGGCCATGCTAGCATGGCCCGCAGAACACTATATGAATCACAAGCATGGTTAGCAACTGCCAAGGGGACGGTGTATGAAAGCGGTAACAGAGAAACAGCTAGAGCATGCAGATCCTCGGGAGTGGGAGCTCTCCGGAACCAGGACAAGTGACATTTTGTTATAATTTTACAGCAACAACTAAGTGCACTAGTAAAGAAACTGGAGAGATCTTCCACTAGCAACTTAACAGCACACCTGAGAGCTCTAGAACAAAAGAAGCAAACTCATCCAAAAGGAGTAGAAGGCAGGGAATAGTCAAACTCAGGGCTGAAGCCAACCAAATAGAAACAAAGAGAACAATATAAAGAATCAGCGAACCAAAGCTGGTTCTTTGAAAGAATCAACAAGATAAAAAAAAAAAAAAAAAAAAAAAAAAAAACCTAGCCAAACTAACTAAAGGGCCCAGGGGCAGTATCCAAATTTTTTTTAAAAATCATCAGAGCCTACTACAAAAAGCCTATATTCAACAAAATTAGAAAATCTAGATGAATAGACAGATGCCACATACCAAAGCTAAATCAAGAGCAGGTAAACTTTCTAAATAGGCCCATATCCCATAAAGAAGCAGAGTAAGTCATTAGAAACCTCCCAACCAAAGAAAGCCCAGGACCAGATGGATTTAGTTCAGAATTCTACCAGACCTTTAAAGAAAACCTGATAACAATATTCCTCAAACTATTCCATAAAATAGAAACAGAAGGAACATTGCCTAATTCATTCTATGAAACTGCAATTACTCTGCTACCTAAACAACACAAGGACCCTACCAAAACAGAGAACTTCAGATCAATCTCACTTATTAATATCGATGCAAAAATACTCAAAAACTGAATCCAAGAACACACATCAAAACCCTCATTCACCACAATCAAGTAGGCTTTATCCCAGGTATGCAAGGTTGGTTCAATATATGAAAATTCATTAACATAATCCACCATATAAACAACCTCAAAGGAAAAAAAATGCACGATCATCTCCTTAGATGCAGAAAAAGCATTTGACAAAATACAACGCCCCTTCCTGTTAAAAGCATTGGAGAGATCAGGAATTCAAAGCCCACATCTAAACATAATAAAAGCAATTTACTACAAACCAACAGCCAATATCAAATTAAATGGAGAGATACTTGAAGCAATCCCACTAAAATCTGGGGCAAGACAAGAATGCCCACTCTCCCCATATTTATTCAATATAGTACTCAAAGTGCTAACTAGAACAATAAGACAACAAAAAGAGATTAAGGGAATACAAATTGGCAAAGAAGAATTAAAGGTATCACTACTTGCAGATGATATGGTACATAAGTGACCCCAAAAATTCTATGAGAACTTCTCCAGCTGATAAACAACTTCAGCAAATATATATAAAATTAACTCAAATAAACCAGCAGCCTTCCTTTATACAAATGATAAACAGGCTGAGAAAGAAATTAGGGAAACAATTCCCTTCAGAATAACCACAGATAATATAAAATATCTTGGAGTAACTCTAACCAAATAAGTGAAAAACCTTTGTGATAAGAACTTCAAGTCTCTCAAAAAAGAAATCAAAGAAAACCTAAGAAAATGGAGAGATCTCCCATGCTCATGGATTGGCAGAATTAACATAGTAAAAATGGCCATCCTACCAAAGGCAATCTACAGATTCAATGCAATCCCCATCAAAATCTCAACACAATTCTTCAAAGACATGGAAAGAAGAATTCTCAAATTCATCTGGAAAGGCCAAAAAACCAGAATAGTGAAAACAATTCTTAACAGTAAAAGAATGGCTGGGGAAATCACCATCCCTGACCTCAAACTCTACTACAGAGCAATAGTGATAACCTGTGTGGTATTGGTACAGAGACAGACAAGTTGATCAATGGAATAAAATCGAAGACCCAGAAATAAAACCCACACACTTACATACACTTGATCTTTGACAAAGAAGCTCAAAATACACAATGGGAAAAGAAAGCATCTTCAATAAGTGTTACTGGTCTAACTGGATGTCTGTATGTAGAAAAATGAAAATAGACCCATATTTGTCACCACACACAAAGCTCAAGTCCAAGTGAATCAAGGACCTCAGCATTGGCACAGGCAGAAATCGCCTAAACGGAATTCCAATGGCTCATGCTCTAAGATCAAGAATTGATAAATGAGACCTCACGAAGCTGGAAAATTTCTGTAAGGCAAAGGACATAGTCAATAAGACAAATCGGCTTCCTACAGATTGGGGAGAAAAATCTTCACTAACCCCACATCTGATAGAGGGTTAATATCCAAGATATATAAAGAACTCAAGAAGCTTACCACTGAAAAATCAAACAACACAATCAAAAACTGGGGTATCTAAGATGATAATTCACAATAGAGGAATTTCGAATGGCTGAGAAGCACATAAAGAAATGTTCAAAGTCCTTAGCGATCAGAGAAATGCAAATCAAAACGATCCTGAGATTCTACCTTATGCCAGTCAGAATGGCTAAAATCCAAACCTTAGGTGACAACACATGTTGACGAGGATGGGAAAAAAGAGAAACACTCCTCCATTATTACTTGTGGGATTGCAAACTGGTACAACCACTCTGGAAATCAATTTGGAAATTCCTCAGAAAATTGGAAAGATCCAGAAATACCACTCTTGGGGATATACCCCAAAGTTGTCCCACCATGCCAAAGGGGCACATGTTCCACTATGTTCATAGCAGCCTTATTTATGATAGCCAGAAGCTGGAAACAATCCAGATGTCCCACAACAGAAGAATGATACAGAAAATCTGGTTCATCTACACAATGGAATACTATTCAGCTATTAAGAATGAGGACATTCTGAGTTTTGCAGGCAAATAAATAGAATTAGAAAATGTCATCCTGAGTGAGGTAACTCAGACTCAAAAGGACATGTACAGTATGTTCTCACTAAGTGGGTATTAGCGAAAAAGAAAAGAAAAAGTACAGAATACCCAAGATACAATCCACAGAACTCAAAAAGGTCAACAAGCTGAAGGGCCCAAGTGAGGACACCTCAGTTCCACTTGGGAGGGAGAAGAAAGCGACCACAAGTGGGGAGGGAGGGAGGGACTGGGGAGGGAAAGTGAATGTGGGTGGGAAGAGAGGGGAACATGATCTGGTGTTGGGTGTGGGGAAAAGGACTGAAGCCCCCGAGGGCCAGCAGAAAGAATGAAAACAAGTGACCTTGGGAGGAAGTAGGTTGGGAGGACCCTCTAGAATGTACCAAAGACCTGGGAAGTGAAAGACTCTCAGGACTCAAAGGGGGGACCCTAGATGAAAGGCCCTTCGGTGGGGAGAGGGAACTTATTGAAACCACCTCCAGCAGAAAGACAGGGCATCAAGTGAGGGATGGGGTTGCTATCCCACAGCCAAAGCTCTGACCCATAATTCTTCCTGTCTGAAAGAAATGCAGGGATTGAAATGGAGACAGGCCTGAGGAAAAGAAGGTTCAGTGACAGGCCCAACGTGGGTTCCAGCTCAAAGGAAGACCCCAAGACCTGACATCATTACTAAAGCTATAGGGCATTCACAAAAAAGGACCTACCATGACTCCTCTCCAAAAGACCCAACAAGCAGCTGAATGAGTCAGATGTAGATATGTACACCCAACCAATGAACAGAAGCTGCTGACCACTCTGGTTGAATTCGGGACATGCTAGAGGAATCTAAGGAGGAGAGCAACCCTGTATGAGGACCAACAATCTCAATTAACCTGGACCCCTGAGATCTCTTAGACACTGGATCACCAACCAGGCAGCATATACCAGCTGAGAGAAGGCCTCCAACACATATATAGCAGAGGACTCCCAGGTCTGGGTTCAATCAGAGAAAATGCAACTAACCCTCAAGGCACTGGAGGCCCCAGGAAGTTCAGAGGTATGGTGGGATGGGTGGGGTGGAGACATCCTTGGGAGACAGGGAGAGGGGTAGTCGGGGACAGGGAGGAGGTATGGGATGTGGAACCCTCGGGGATGGACCGGGAGGGGAATAAAATCTGGAGTGTAAAAATTAATTAATTAATAATAATTTTAATTAATTTAATAATTAATTAAAAATAAGAGAGAGAGCCCCAAGCCTGGAATGTCTGATTGTGTTATCTTTCTATACGATATGTTGTTTTAGTGGCTAAACACAATGCTCACACATGTATGCTGTTGACTTAAATGTCTAGCTTTCCATAATGCCATAACCATGTACTTCTACAGAGACTCAACACGGAGGACTTGTTGGAAAAGGTGTGTTGCCACAGATCTTCAAGTGGAGGGAGCTTCTCATGAGTTAGAGACTGAGCCACAGATGCAAATGATGTCTGTGTTCTCTTCCAATCACGAGTGGACCCAGGGACAGGAACACGTTCGCCCATGCCCAACCTCTTTAACCCAGCCAACAAAATCCACCCCCAAGATGATTTGGTTCAAAGAAAATGGACATGTGCTTGACCACAGTCGGAAAGGCTCTGCCATGCATCGGTCCCCCAAATTGGCTGCTTGGCACAGCAAAACTCAAGCTTCAAAACCGCTACCTGAGCCAATATGCCCGGACACCCAACAACGTCTTGGCTCCCATGAGCAGCACAATTGTCCCAAACTCAAAACATGGATGAGGACTCCAGCTTGGGCAGCCCCATCTGTAGCAAACCTCCACAGGCATCATCCTGGACTATCATGGACCAGAAATATTCAAAGACCCATGGCTGAGACACTGTCTCCCCAGGGACATGACCCAGCATCCTGCCCTTTCACAGAGTTCGGGGGACAAAGAGAAGATGGTAAGCAAGTGAAAAGCCAAACCTGTGCACAGAGAGCAGAGACAAGGGAGATCCTCAAGAGGATCACATGACCACCAGTTCGTCTTCCTTCCCGGAACCGTCCAGGCAATTGCATGGTGACACATTCCCTGAGGAACAGAACCCAGTTGTTCCAGCAGCTGTGCTCAGATGGCCGTCATTTAGACCTGGCGGTTGGCGAGCCTCCAACCAGCCAACTTCAGCCTGGAAGCAGTTTGTAATGCCAGAGAGAGGAACACAGGGATTGAGTTTCTGAACCCTTAAACTCGACCTCGGTTTCTAACACTGATCCACAAGACCACATATATAATAACACTGAAGGATTGTTTAACTGAACAAGCACCTTGTTCCTGCTCTATTTAACTTCACTACCAAATAAATTTAATAAGCATAAATAACAAAACAAACAATATACTGAGTTATTTTCAGTGTAAGAACACCCTATTACTTTCCTGAAGGGATTCTGTTACCAGAAGAAAAGTACAGGTTTAAAAATAATGGTATCTCATAACAACAAAATGCTTCAGTGGGCAAAGCGCTTGCTGCATACGCCTAATGACCCAGGTTCAATCCCAGCAACCCGTATAAAGGTGGGAGCAAGGAACAAGTCCACATAGAGGCTTCCAGATATCCACATATACATTATAGCACACACATGCCCTCCTACCACACACACACACACACACACACACACACACACACACACACACACACACTTTTGAGGGATTTCTTTTATTTTTTGTAACAATTTTTCTTGAGTGGGACTGGCTGGCCAGTAATGGATGGGAGAAGCAGGATAAGAACTCACAACTATGTGAGGTCTAATAGAATGAGGTCCCAGTAATGTCCCCAGAGTTATCCTGCAAGTTCAAATGCCTTTGTCGTTCTATGCACCATGTCTCTGGAGTCCCAGAACCTGGACACCAAGTTTAACTACACCACCGCAGAACGGGTCTGTCCATGGACAAGTACAAAAGGTCTCATAGTCCAAATCAAGTTGCCTGAAAAATGGGGTTGATAAAACCACTGACAGGCTTGTCATACAGACCGAATAAAATGATGTAGCTCTCAGCAGGGCTTTCCATGATTACAAAGATTAACATGCGGGATTCACTATGTTTCTGCACGTGTGATGTTCTCATTTTAAGGCTTAGAGGGACTCTGGTGCCACAGAGTGGGGGAGGGGCGCCCTATTCTGAGAACAGATGAAAGCCTCCTACCCCTTCTCAGACTCCTGGACTTGGCAAAACATCTGGCCCCTTTGTCCTAGGCTTTCCCTGCCCTTAAAGCCACTTCCTGTTGACCTAAACTTATTTTTTAATTACTTACCTTAGCACTTCAAGATGATTAGAGCAGAAAAGAGAAGGGGAAAGACCAAAGTTGAACCTGATTTTCCAAGGGCTAGTTTAAATTCCAAGCCCAAATAATAAAACAGACAATAACCAAAGCCCAACTCTGTAGTTTTTATTTGTAAAAACCGAAGAGAGCATGATTTTAAAAAGCAAAAACAAAAAACAAACAAACAAAAAAAAAAAAAAAACTTCTCCCTGACTCAAGACCAAGAGTTCAGTAACAGAAGGTTGGTGTCTGGCAAAATATTCTCAACGGATAAATGCACTCATTCTTTTCTTCCAGAACATTCTCCCAGCCAGGTGCATCCGAGGCCATTATGCCAGCACTGCTTGTCTTCTTGCTTAGGAAACTGGGGCTGTAATCAAGCCAGGGCCCTCCAGCCAAGGTACCCATTCTTTCCCACAGCTAACTAGTAGGTCTTCCAAGAGAAATTGCTTGAAGTGAAAGTTCACTAAAAAGAGTGCTCTGAATGGGCCTAAGAACTTCACGAGGTTTTTTTTTTTTCCTTCTTCTTCTTCTCAAACTATCCTGTGCTGTGGATTAAGCCACTGCTTATTACGAATTCAAATCCTATCTATATATTGTTCATGGTTCCTTTGTGTCATCAGGAAATTAGCGTTTGCAGCTGGCCCCTTCATCTTGGCTAATCATGCGGACACAAAGTCCTTAAAGGCCCTCTGAGTGGCCCCTGCGGAGTCCCCACTCAACACTTCTCTTCAGCGGGACATTGTTCTTCCTGGTGTTTTCAGCCATGGCCTCTTGGGCATTAAGCCCCTGCTGCTACTCTCAGCCCTGGTGTCAGGCTGTCCTGGGTCATTTTACCATCCATCTCCAGACCAACACCCACAGGAAACTTTTCTGGTGCTGAGCCCTGCCACCAGCTGGAAATATCTCCTCCGAAGGTGACAGATGCTTGTCCAGCTCCTGGGGCGGAGGGGACATGTACCCACATACCAAAAGCGGGAGGCTGGGTGAGCACCTCACTGCCTTAGCCTAGTCAGAGGTCTCCAGTCAGACTGGCTCCCAGCGGGGGGCGGGGGGGGGAGGATTTAAACTATTTGGCTCGGTTAGGGAAAGTCCCAGGCTACCCCAGGACAGCTGCCAGTTTGCCAGCTCCTAGAAAATTGATCTAACCATGCTACAAAACCTCGAGTCTCCTCTTAGGGATCTTTTAATATCCTGCGGAGTTCGCACCTGGTTTCTGAGATTCCTTGAATTAATTGGATTCTCATTAGAATACTTCCTGCTTCCCCTCTGCCTTAACTGTGTGTGACCTGAAGTCCACAGTAGAGCAACTTGGCCACACTGAATGCTCTGTCTTCTGTTGCATTTACCTCTCCACCAAGGGCTCACCTCAGACAAGTGCTTTCTGGAACAAGCTTCTTTCCTTTCTCCTTCCCTTTCAACCTCCCTTCTCCTCCTGTCTGCTAGCTCCTCTCTTCTCTTTCCTGGGGAGAAGAGGCAGAGCCTTGTGCCTAAGCTAGGCTTGCATTCCATCACCAAGCCAGGCCTCTAACAGGCATTTTCTTCCTGCCCTTGTCTGACTGGGGTTCCTTTAGCATTCTTCCTTTTGCATAGTTAGCAGTACCACTTTTTCCCAATAGCTGTATATTTTGACAACATATATATATATATGTATATATATATTCTTTTTCTTCTCTTTCCTGTTTTATTTGTTATTTATTTATTTTATCTTTATTTACTTTGAGAGTACTTTGAGAGCTGGCTCAAGTCAGCCAGCAAGTCTCTCTTTCCAGGTAGGAGAAAAACTGTCAAAACAGTTGTCTGCTTTCACTTTGCCCCAGGAAGTTACATATTTAAAATGCAAACGCAAAAATCTCTTCTATTTTACCTCTTCTATGTCTGTGTGCCTACCAGCCGCTTGGTCAAAGCAATTACCATAATTTTCAAAGACAGAATGAAAAAAAGGAAGAAAGGAGGGAAGGGAGGAGGAAGGAAAGGAAGAAAGGAAGGGAAAGAAAAAAGAAAGGGAGGAAGGGGCAAAGGGGGGCAGCCTTCTCTGTTCAATGCTTCCTATTAACAGTCTTAATATATATCAAGTGTAGATCTACTTCAGAGAGGAAGATAGAGATGATTGTATCTCAAACCTATCTGAATGGAGAAATGCAAAGGCCAGTCATCATACCAACATTTGGGAGGCTGAGGACTGAAATTTTGATGCCAAACTGGGCTGCGTTATAAGATCTGGTCTAAAAGAGAGAGGAAAGGAAGAGGAGTGGAAAAAAGAAAAATGGGTGGGGGTAAGAAGATAGAAGAGGAGAGGAGAAGAGGGGAGAGGAGAGAAGGGGAGGGGAGAGGAGAGAATGAGAGGAGAGAGGAGAGGAGGGGAGAGAGCATGGGAGGGGAGGGGAGAGAATGAGAGGGGAGGGAAGGGTGGGGAGGAGGGGAAGGGAGAGGACTGAGGAGAGGAGAGGAGAAAAGGGTAAAGGGGAAGGAAGAGAGGAGGAGGACAGGGGAAAGAAGAGGAGGGGAGAGGAAAGAGGACAGGTTTACGTTTAACTCAATTGAGTAGCATAGAACTACCTCCCTAGCTCTTGTACAAAAGGTGGACAACTGACAGAATCCTAAGGAGACCAGTTAGGAGCAACTGGAAAGTTGAACCTGAGGTTAACAGTGAAGCTCTAGAGCAGCTTTGGTTCACCTTGGTAGCATGAGACAATTATGCTTTTGGGAACATCTCACCTGGGACTTGCTCTTTCCATTTTCACTTGTCCTTCTTTGTTTTCACATGGGACTGGCTCAATGGCCTCCCAGTCAGCCACTATTCCATACTTACCCTTGCCTGGAAACCTGTGTCATTGACCTCTGGAGCATCCCTGCCTTTACTGGAAAGAAGGCTGAGCACCCGTTCCCTACCAAGGGGACAGATCTCATCTCAAATGATCTAAGACCTTTAGGATGTAAGCAGAGTAATTACAATGCTATTCTCTCATATGAGGAGTGTCTCTTGGTTTCTCAAGGAGATATGTAAGATAAGGGAGACTTTGTATTTTCTTCTAGATGATCATCACCTACATATGGTTCCCATGGCAGTCATATGGAGCTGCAGAAGAAAGCCTATACACTGTGAAAGAAAATGGGAAAGAGGAAAAAATCTTATTGCTCAAAGCTACGGATGAATCCACCAGTCCTGAGCCTATCTGCGAAGGTCAGTTCATTATCAACCTGACACATGTAGAATCACCTCAGAAAGAAGCCCAAAGGAGGGACTGTCTAGATTGAGTTGGCTTATGAGTATGTCTGTCTTGATGATTAAGTTGATTGATGCACGATGACTTAGGCCACTGTGGGCGGCATCATTCCCTGGATGTGAGTCCTGGGCTGTATAAGAGTAGAGGAAGCAAGCAAGTAAGCATGCGTTTATTTATCTCTGTATACAGGATATGACTAGACGTTTTTGATTTCCACTCTTGTGCCTTTTTCCAAATGATGGACTCTAATCTAGAATTGTGCAGAAAATGAACTCTGTCTCCTCTAAATTGCCTTTCTGATGGGATATTTTATCATAGCAACAGAAATGAAATAAGAACCATCAAACTCTGGACTTCCCATTGTTTAATGAAGCCACTTCTAGCTGGCTTGGCTTGCCCTTGTGTCTTTTAGCCTCCTCACACATTTGGACAAAGGTCATCTGGCTCAAAACTTCCATTTCATAGACAGGAAAATTGATATTCTAAAGGGTGAAGGAATTTCTTCTTTGCTCTGTGTATAGTGGAGCTATAAAGAAGAAAACTATAACTTCAAGTCTGAACCTTTTCTCACCCCATTCTACTGCATGGTACTAGAACGATAGCTGCTGGTTCCTCAGAGCTTTATGAAAAACTTCTAAAAATATTGCTGAAACTCACCAACTCTATTCCCAAAGGACAAGCCTGGACAATAGAGGGAGATATTTTTAAACAACTAAGTAATTCAGTATCTATCTTATTGGGTAGAAAATGTGTCTATTCCTCTGTTCTGCACTGAACATGCCATCTTCTCATCCCATCAGTTCACCGCACATCTACTTTTCTAGGCACCAACGCAGTACAGTCAGTAAAGCAGACAAACATATGGGCCTAAATATAAGGCATCACGGTGTCCATTCTGTTGCTGTACCATTGAACTTCATCCTAAAATAGGAGACGGCTCTCAAGGTCAAGCAAAAGAAATGAAGAAGGAAAGACCTACAGTCACGGAAACCGAAAAGTCTACTTGGTCTGAGCTGCGTCAAGAGACAAGAGAGCTAAAGGGCCGCTCCCTTCTCATGTGGCTTTGTCCCTAAGGAACACAGGGAGAGGACATTTGAAAGTCTTCATTCCCTGCCAGTGTTTTGTTTGCTCCTTTGGGACAAGGACAATTTGGCTCCATTTTGAAGCATTTGGGAAATAAAATAGCCTTCAGCATAGCTGGGAAAAGACACAACCCTCACCCCAGAAGATGAGGCTAGATTGAATGCCCATGGCAGGGTCCACGGGGAATGGCTCCAAGCTAAAGGTAAACAAACTCAAAACTTATATTTGGGAACTAGGTCCCCTGGGACTTCAGATTGCCTGCAATTCCACTCGGGTGGAATGTACCCAAAGGCATCCAGGAAGCCCAGAGTCCGCTCCTCTACCAGCCTCAAAGGACTGGGTGCTGCCTGTGCATTGCTTGAGACCATCTTGGCCTCAGACTCAGCTAAACAAAAGACTCTTTGCAAACTAACAAAGGTTTTCCTTTTGGTTCCATCCAGTCTCTTGAGAGTTCAGGAACTTAATGCAGTCATCTTGGAGCTCTTTACTGAGAAGTAAGAGAAGACAACTGTCCAGATCAGAGCCTTATCAAAGACAGTGTCTAGCCATCTCCAAGGTAATCTGAAACAGAAACGGCAGGCACCCAACTAACATTCCAGCAGGGATTAAATTGGGAGAAAGGGATACTGAATGCAGCCCCAAGCAGAGGAGGTTCACTGGATAGAGGGGAGGATGCAGGCCTCTGCCTTGCTCTGTAGATGGGCATGAGAGGATAGAAGCAGACGGTGATCTGCTTGCACATTGTAGAGGTCAAGGGGGAAGTCTAGACCTAAGTGACTCAGCTACTTGTTAGCATTGTCACCTGGACCAGGCACCTTTGTCTCATAACCCTTGAGTTTCATCATGCCCAAAGTAGAAAGAACGTGGTTCTCATTTCTAAAAGAAATGTCTTAACACTTGAACCAGTTTACTCATGGACCACATATGACCGTTAAAAGCTAAAGATTAAAAGTTCTTATCAAACAATTTCATGTTTATCCTCTTTCCCTACCATGGTCTCTGTGAGTCTTAATCCTTCTGAAGTATCATGGAGACCACCATTGAAAACTACAAGGCCAGAGGATATCCATGTATTGTTCCCCAACACAGTTTTCATTTTGATGTCTCGAGATGATACAAATTAGGGTTGTGATGGATTCCAACATACTTCTAAGTTGACACTAAGTTGCCTTGAGTGGACCCAGACACCGCACTGCTGAAACAAGGGCAGGCGTTGCATAGGCTGTAACCAGAAAACAAAAATGACACCATGGTTTCTAAGGCAATATAAACAGAGATCATCTGTGGACCCATTATAACTGGGTGTGTTATTTACTTAATTATTTACAAACATGCCAAGATGAGTGATGGGTAAAGTAGAGGTCCCAGGTCAAATGCCTCAAAAGGACAAAGGAAGTAGTGTCTAATGTAAGATCTGTGACATGTCTGTCTATAAGCTAGGCACAGTGCAGATTCTGCTTCAGTTCCAACACCAATTCTGTCACCTAGGTATCACTGCCCACATTTTAAGGAGGTTAGGGTGTTGTCCAACTTTACTGTGGAGAGCAGAGAACCCTGGGCTCTGTCCCAGGGTGGTTTGAATATAAGGTCCTTGAGCTTTCTGCTGTGTTTTTTCAGGCTTTCCTTCTTTCTGTATAACTTGGAATGTTCAGTCAGGTGTTCTGAGTATTGCAGAGCTGGGCAAGATGGCCAGGGCATGACAAACATTCTTCTCTTCCTCCAGGGTTAGTCCTAGGGTCTCCAGACTTGGATTTTAGACTTCCTACCACTACCAGCTTCCCAAGTCCTCACAGGTAAACATCCTCCAATTCACCTCTGACTGTAGAAAACTTACTCCACTGATGTCAGCCATCATGTTTGAGAGCTGAGAGAGGAAACAGTGATTGACTTGCTTTGTGGTTTTGGTAATCTAGTAAAATAAATTCAGGATCTCGTGGCCAGCACTCTAACCACTGAGCTACACCCCCAACGCCTATGGTATTATGTAGCCTATAGGAGCTCCTCAAATTCTGAGGTATGCCTAGGATTGCCTTTGGATTCTACTAACCCTGTCATATTTAGGGGTAAGCACCAACCAAAAGTTTTTTGCTGAATTCCACCCTTCCTAAGGTCATCGGCCATAAGACTTTATGCAAGCATTAGAGTACATAAAGAATTGCTCACGTGCAATGCCATAACCAAGAGTAGCACATTCAAGGAGGATGGAGGGCGAATCTTAATGGCACAAATGTTGAGAAATAAACCTTTGCCCAGGCCTTTTCAACCACTCCTTTTTTTCTGGAGGCTCTTCTCCTGGTCTAAATCCCGGGAGATGGCTTCCACTGGACTATCTTGTCACAGCCTTTCAAAGGATATTGGTCACTGGGTACTCTGACCTTTGAAATTCTCCAGTGTCATAGGAACACAATACAGCTCAAACTATTCGCATCCCTAGAACAAGATAGCCTCTCACCTAGCTTGGCTGATGTCCCAAGTTTATAAAAGCTCAACAAAATGATGTCATCCCAGGGTGGCCAATGGTAGTATCTCGGAAGTACCCACCACCAAATCCTCGCCACAGGCTGTTTGGGCAGCCTTATCCCTCTTATAGTATGATTATAACCCATTTACATCACACAGATGGAAAGACGGTTACGGGCATTTTGCATGAAGAGGTGAGGCTCAATGTCAAACATTGGGTAGGGATAATTCGATGAATCTATCTTTTTGATTTAATTGGTCTTCACAATTCTCATAGGAAAGAGGGAATCAGAAGTAATTGCTTCTAGCCCTGCTGGGTTTCTCTTATCTCAAAATGCAGCATTTTGTGAGGTGCCCTGTATCCTGCAAAGGGTCACAGGGAACACTCAGCACATGACATAGGCTTCTCACTCTGCAGACCATTGTACAAACTCAGGGCAGATGCCCCATGAGGAGCATACATAAGCTTTCCCATCTCTCTTTGCTTCCCAAAGTTCCCCCCAAGTAGATTTCTCTTCCACCTTTGGCGAGGGGGGGCGTTTAAGTGTAATATAATAAAGCTGCAATGTCGAGCTGTGTGCTGGCACTCTGCATAGTGTGGAGAAAATTTATCCTATTACATCAAAATTGTGGTTATTTTACACACTGTCGACACCAATGCTTGACTGCTAACAGATGCTTTTCTTCTTTCAAGCTGGGATAAACTCCTCAAGCCTCAAGCAAGCGTCATTCTTTACCTATCTTCCCTTTACCTTGGTCTCCGCTGGGCTTACGCCAGATGCACACCTCTCTGCTCATTGAAGGCCACTTCTTAATTGCCCGCACATGGTAATTTTTTTTTTATTGGTCACAGTCTCCACCTATCATTTCCAAAGGGAATCACTCCTTATGGAAGCCACAACAGGCTGCTTCTCCATTGCATTCCAAGATCGGAACATTGAATTGGGCCACGCTCAATCTCTTAACTTCTGCCCTTGGCATCCAGACAAATTCGGGAACTGTCAGGATGCTCGATGCTGAACTTCCTGTCTGTATCACTGCGCTCTGGGAATCTCCCACTCCTCTGGCCTGCTTCTTCCTGCTCCCAGAGCTTCCCTTTCCCTTTCCATGCCGAGCAATTATTCTTATTAATTATTCCAGCTAGCGGTAATTATCAGCAGTCCATGCCCCAAGCCACATTAATAACAGAAATCTCCAGGACGCCGAGGAATCAGCTGGGAGGCCCCTCTGCCTTCTGATTTGCCTGCTGCTGCAAGTTTTATTTCTGCCCCCTCCCGTGCCTCTGTTTCCCAGTTGGCGAATTCTCCAGTTTCTGTGACCAGTGACAAAACAGAATAGGGTGGGCCTGTGCTCCAGGTGAGCCAGTGGTTGATAAGGCCACGGTCTCCTGGAACAGTTGAAGGCTTACCTTGATCAGCTGCAACACCGAGTCCTGACCACACCTAACGTGTCACTACTGTCTCAGTCCTTCTTTGTTTGAGTTTTTAAATTGTCTCTGTTCTCATTTTTCCTGTGTTCATTTGCAAAATACTTGAAAATGACAACCAAAATCGACGTGTGTAAGGTAATTTTATATTTTATATTTTGACAGATACACGGAGAGAGAAACAGACAGATAACGCACAAAGAGAGACAGAGAGACAAAGACAAAGACAGACAGAGACAGAAATTTATACCCCAGGATGACCCCTGAGGATGACCTTGAATTTCTGGTCTTCCTGTTCCTACCTCCTGCGTGCTGGGATAATAGGTGTGGTGCACCAGACCCAGTGTCTGCAGGACGGGGGTTCAGGAACCGAGGTCTTCCTGTGTACAACACAAACACCCTACTAACTGAGCTGCAGACAGAGTATTTTAAAAAGCAATCAGTTTGCCTTTCATAAAGTTTCAAGATAATTCCATAGTTAAAGAAGTTCCTTCAGATCAACTTGAACAACTATGCTAATGTTGACTTTCTGGTGAACCTGGCTAATTCCTTCAAATAATTTAGAAGAAACAAAGAACTGTGGAACCTGTTTAAATCTCTTCCCTTTTCTTCGTGGAGTGAGATGTCCCTGTCTGCAGCAGCAATGGCCCAGCGTTTCCCTAATGTGGCTCCGTGCGGCGGTCCCCAAACCATCTGCCTATTGGAACTTTTGTTGGTGGTGGTCTCAAACAACAAAGTTGGAAACACTTGGATGGACGTAGCACCAATCCCAGCTTACGGCAATTGCCAGCCATCAGCAAGTTTCCAGAGAGGCTGCCATGCGAGGTGCTCACTTGCAGATGTTGCAGCAAAAATCCTATCACGAACTCACTGCAGAGCACATGTGTCAGTGAGAAGAAGCAGGTGGAAAAGGAAAGAAACAACAGCAAAAGAGCTGTGAGCGCTGGCAGATGAAAAATATGAGCAAAATCCCTTTTCCTGTTTGTGTGTTTGTGTTTCTTTGTTTGTTTGGACAAGGTACAACAGTTATGTTTAAGATAAGGTGGGGTGTGTGGAACAATTTGGGAAAGATAAAAAAAAACAATTTAAGTGACACCGTCAATATGTCATTTAAAGATACTTTGAAACCAGACATCATAGGATGCCGTCTTAAGTTTGACATGAGCTTACTAGTTTGCATCACTAAATACTGATACATAATTGTTGGGGCCAGTAGTAAAAATTCAGTCCTTTGCAAATTTATTTAATTTAAATAAGCTTTCCTAACATTGGGGGAATGTGTTCTCTCAGTGTGCTTCATTAGTGTAGCTTACACCACAAAACCGGCTGTATTGAGAAAGATTGCACCATTATCAAATAATTAGGAATGCCTTAGCAGGTGCATACACTTACCTTAGTAATTAAACCCTTGTTAAAACACCAAAATCCAGAGACTTCACATGGTTACAGCATCCCAGAGGAGGTAGCCCAGAAAGAGAGTCTATAAGGTAGTGTCATTTGGGAACAGGGATATTGAGCAGAGTCTCTCTACCTCTTGGGATGCTTACTAAGCACATCTGTGCACATCATGAGATGCAATAAAAATTGCAATGGCAGTACTAGACAAACAGCCACTGCACAGGATTCTGGGCAGGCCCAGGTCATGCTGTGTGGTAGATCCTCTGTAAGTGGGCTGTGTGCAGCCATTGTTTCAAACATGGTTCAGGAAACAAAGGAAAATGCAAACAAGAACCAAAATTAAGAGCTCAGCTCACTCTCTTCACACCAGATGTCAAACTTGTCATTGGTGTCACTATAAAATCTAACTTTGTTTCATAAAGTGAAGTTAGAAAGCCCCCTCCTCTGATGGCATTTGGAGGCGCACATAGGCCCCTATTAATATAAGGGGCCACCATAAGCCAGCATGAGTGCATGAAAATCTTGCTACCAGCACAAGGAGTGTTAGCATGATTCAGATAATCGCGCATTTGGTCCACTTGGTAGGGTCTGTTACCTAGGAAGGGCTTGCCTTCCATATCGAAATATAATTGTGATAAATCTGGACTCAACAGCCATGGGCCATTCTGAAGATGATATCTAGGGGTTGCCATGACAACTCCCTAGAATTCCTGCAGTCTTTTCATGGTGGAGTTCCTAGGTAAAGCCTGGAAGGTATCTGAAATAAATCATCAAAAGGTAGGACAGCTGGAATTGGTCCATGGAAGAAATCCAAGCACACAAGCCCATAAGTTCTGTGGTAAAGAGGCTGTCACTTGAGGACAAATTTCCATCACTTTGTGGAATCTAGGCTGAGTATTTGATGCAATAGAATTTTTATGGAGCCTGATGCTCCTTAGGTTGAGCTGAGATGGCACTGATACTAATGGCTTCAGCTAACCACTGATGTCATCAATCACTTCCTGGGAAGAAAATATCCCACATGCCTGGGACATGATGAGCATGTCTCGGAAGCTCTGTGGACCCAGCCACGTGGAAAGAGATATTGCCAGCTCCATCACAGGCAATTCACCTGAGGACCATCCTTAGATTTGGGGGGACTTAGGATGCAGCGATGAAGTTAGGATAGGAACCTTTGGATAATTCTTCTCATCAGAGCTCAGGCTGGCTCCCAAGTTACACCACAAATTTTCCAGAAGACCTTGCAAGGTCACCATAGCCATTTCCACATGTGTACAAAGAAGTTAATACTCTGAGCTAAGTGGAAAATTCCGAGAACTGAATAAAACAGACACATAAGGGAATGACTGGCATTGTATTTCCACATTAATTTTATTTCTTTTCTGTATATAAAGATGTAAATATGATCTCATTGTTACATACATCGTGCGATTATCCTAGAATCTGCAGATCATGAGGCATTGCAGCAAACACGGGTTAGTACCATCAGCGCCATTGGTTCTAACAATAATAATGTAACATTTTTGAAGGGTGGAGGGAATTAGTAGTTGCTGTATCATCAATATTGAAGGACATACAGTCCATCATGATAAGTCAGGAGTGGTGAACAGCTGAAAGGACCAGATACTTGTGTCACCCACGTCTTCATCCATACACTTCAGAGGAGTCTTTATGCCTCTTTTATTACATCCTATAAGAAAGGAAAATTCAAACTAAATAAAAAGCATATTACGATTGTTGGAAATCACACCCTAATCCTGGAACAGGCCGGATACATTGCTACCATGCTGTACAGCCAACAAAGCATTGTTTTCAGGTCGCTCGTACAATACTGTGTAGACACTCAAGCACAGTAACCATTCAATTAGGTCTAAAAGTTTAGGGAAATAACATACACATCTAGAAAAGTGCACAATTCAGAAATGTATAAGCTGACCAATTTTTAGAGATGGTAATAGTGCATATTTTATTACCTTTTAAAAATACTTTGTTATATTTTATTAATATTTTTGAATGTCTCATTACTATTAAAATTCAACAATGAATTTATTATTTATTATTTCTAGTCTCTCTTTATATTTTAAGGTACAATAATTTCGAGCCTTCATTGTACAGATCTGAGACTTTTAATAGGCATAGACAACCAATGTCACCATCAAGACTAAAAAGAGTCCATCAGCCTTTTATGTCTTTGCTTAATAGCAAGGTGAGCAGTTCATGCTCTGTTCTTGATCGTGTAGAGGGATCTTTCCAAGAATATCACAATATGAGTGGAACCATATAGGGCATAAACTTTGGAGTCTGCCTCCATCCTGTGTGTGTGCATGTGTGTGTGCACATGTGTGTTACGTATATGTATTCATATGCTTGGACACAAGGAGGCCAGAGGTTAAAGTCAAGTGTCTTCTTTGGTTGTCCTCCAACACATTTCTTTTAAAGTAGAGATTCACATTGAACCTGGAGCTCACCAATAGGCTAGGCAGTTTTTCAGCAAGTCCCAGAGTACTGTCTGTCTCTGATTTCTCCCAGCATAGGTGTGATGACTATAAGCCACCATGCCCCGTTTTATGTGGGGGCTGAGGATCTGAACTCAGCCTGTTCTGCTTTTGCAATCAACATTTTACCATTTTACCAATCCTCCCAGCCCTGGAGTCTGGTTTCATTGGTTTGTGATCTCTGATCATCCTGCTGTATTGATCCATAGCTCAGTCTCATTGGCAAGTGGTTTCCCATTGAATGGGCATAAATAATCCACCCACTCACCTGCTGGAAGACTTATGGTATGTGTATCTGATTTGAGTTGATTGTGCATAGAATGGAAACTTATGTTTTCTGTGGACATATGTTTTTATGCTTTGATAGTAAATATGACAGTAAATATGTAGGAGTAGGATCACTGGGTATAGGCCATTTGTTAAAATCATGGAATATCATGGTCCATATTATCTTGATCATAAACTTTACTTGTTGTGGAAGGCAGAAGCTGAGCGTTTTGTTTGTTTTGTTTTGTTGTTGTTTGAGATGGGAATGATTAGGAAATGACCTTTTCATAATTCATAAATCTGTTTTTATCATTTTTACAATTTTCTATATTGTTTGCTAGAAACATAAGAGATACATTTTTAAATGTATTACTTGAAAATAGACCCAGGTATATTTGACTGTTCTGTAAGAGATATTTAGATACTGGTCTTCTGCTCCTAGCTCATAAAAGCTTGAGGTTGTCCAATGACAAGGTCATCATCACAACCAAGACACAGCATGGCTTATTCTACGGTGATGAGAAATCAGTCAACTTGAGAATTTTTTTCAAGTATGGTCTACATGTAGTTCATGAACAAATATCTCTGGCTATCCTAATGCGATCTTTTATTATCTTTGAAAATCTAATATACAACTAAGTTTCACCCACTGTGTTTGTTTGCCTGGTGTCTTTCATTTTCTTTGACCTAAAACCATCATTCCAACTCCACGTTTTCTATCCTTATGACCTCGCTCAGGCCAGCTGTACTGTATACCTGTGGTAACGATCAGAATCAGTTAAACGTGTGAAGGCTACAGTGCAGTCTCACACACCATGCTGTCCACTTTATGCTCCCCACTCTGTCCCACACAAAGAAGCACCAATGACCATTTGTTCAAGGGAGTGAAGCTAATTTTGAGATGTTCGGTCCATAGGGTACGAATTGGGTACTTCAAATGTGCATTTCAAATTTTGTAATTAATAGTAAATTCAAGGTGCCTCAAGCGCATGAGAATGCCCTTTCCCCCAGCAACCCAATGGTTTTAGCTCACACTGACAGTGTTTCTATTCACTACAAATGATCATTTTCTAACTCTATTCTACATTTATTTTCTTCTTCTGCCCTTGTGCCCTCTCTTCCCCGCCCCACCCCCTCTCCTTCCTTTCCTCCCTCTTACTGCCTTCACCCTTCCTGTTTCATGGGCTCAAGAGCTTCTTTCTTACTACGTACTCATTTTATCGTTATTGTTCTGTTGTCTCTGATTCAGTCAGTAAAGGTCTCTTCCCAGCCAATTCTCTAGGCTTCCTGCATTCTTTTGACGTAATCCCATTAATCTTTGAGCATTTGTTGCTTTCTGGATCAGGATGATGTCCTAGGTTCACCTTGGACTTTTTCTGCCCTGGCTTTGGAATCAACCAAGGTTGAATGGTTGTTTAGAAGTCACTATCTGGAGGCACTGATAATTTGGGGGTGGAGGGATAGTAACCTTGCCGTTTGCCTTACAACTCTCCAAGTCTAAGTCTGTGCCTTAGTCAAGCCTTTCAATATGGCTCCATTTATGTCTCCCTCTTCCCAACATAGCTTTGACCCCTGTCAGCATGGATTCTGCAGAACCTTCACCACTGGTCTCTTTACTTTAAACCCAATGGAATACCACCATTACAACAGGAGCAGGAGTCCTCCAAGCCTAAACCTTGATCCAGGCTCTCCTCCCCGACTCTCTGTGGGACATTTCTGACTGCGTTTCCTCGTCTGAAAAGAAACGGAGCAGGGAATGAGGCTCAGAAAAACCCACCCAATGACATGACCACATAGATCTATAAAACTTGCCCAATGGCTCACTCTCCAGCTATATCTAGAGGCTCTGTCTCATTCACATGTGCTCAAGCTGACCCAGGTTCCTTATATCCGTCTGAGCTTCAGTTGGATAATGAGAAAGTTAAGAAAGAGACAGATAGATGGGGAAAATTATAGTAAGTATTAATCAATGAAGTAAAAATGCAGAATTGGGGCTGGTGACCAAATTCCACAAACAGAAGGGGCTGCTCAGGGGAGGGAGAGGATTAGGAGGGCATTGGGCCCTGGCCCACCACAAGTGCCTGGACCCCATGCTCAACTGCCTTCTGGGGCCTTGCTTCCTCCTTCATCTCCCCCTGTATAGCCTGTCCCTTTCATCTCTAAGTCTGACCTGAAATTACAAAACCACACTCACCTTCTGTGTGGCTATGGAAGCATTTTATTTGAACTCAGCATTCACAGTAAAGCAGCCTCCAGCACCCGTGTCCACTTCTTACAGCCTGGGAAGAATCCTTGTGCAAGGCCTATAGCTGACTTCTCAAGTGCCACGGTGCACTTAACCTTTCACATTATCATCTGTTTGATCCTTTTCCCTCCACTGCCCTGGCAATTGTACTTCATCTACTGTACAGTTTATTTTCCTCTCTTCAACCCTGAATGTCAGGAGGTCTCCACAGTTATGACCTTCTCTACCCCCAGTTTTCTCTTTTCTTATTGTTCTGATGACTGCACACCAGGCCTCAGGCACTGACCACCATCCACGAGATGGATAGTCTTGCATTTTCACCTCTGATCCAGGACAGAATATGTTCCTGGTCCGTGTTTCTGCTCACACCCCAGCCTCCTCTTGAGCAGACTCTAAATTAGTCAGACACTGGCCACAAACTGGACTGTTGAGAAAAGTTTCAAGAATAGATTGCTTTTCTTGAAAGTCCACTTCCTAGATGCCCAATTACAGCCATTTGGTCAGTGAGTCAGTCAGTCTTCAGTCAGGGGAAACATTGCTGAATGCTTCTTCACGTGCACTCAGGGTATTGGGACAATCCCCTGTCTCATCTCTCAAATATTTCTCTCTCTGTGCTTCCTGATTGTTTTTATCGTCTCAGACTCCCTAAACTTCCTTTCTGGTTTCCTGGTCTCCCAGGAGCTTTTGTTCTAGTCAGCCCACAAAATGAGGTCTCTATAACATTAACCTGATTATGACACAGTTCTGCCAAAACTTTCTATGTCCTACATTGAAAGTGCCGCATTCTCAGCTAAGACTTTTCAAAGCTCTGACCACCAGACTTGCTGTCTCTCCTACAAGAACCTGTTACTCTGCTTCTATACAATCATGTTCTGCATTATGGCTATTTCTACACTCGGAATCTTGATTTGACCTCTTACACCACCATTTGTCTCTTGAATTCCTGTGAAGGCAAAGACACCCAGATATAGTGCCCAACCCAGTTGCTCTACTAGGCAATGCTACACTCTGGGGCTAACTCCAATCCATTGTTTGTGAGTTTTGCCTTCTGTGATAGACGACTTCATACCCTGAACCCCCTCTTCCTCTGTCCTCCTACCTTGCTAATTTCCTTCCCAGGCCCTGTTCACACACGTATCCTGTCTGGCTGGTATGTGGAAAAATGTTCGCTGTGTCTATATTCCTCTGGGTTACTTCAAGACCACCTGCTGCTCATAGGAAACACCTCAGGTCTCATCCTAGCACCCAGAGAGGACGCACTGCATCTCCTGGTTTCTCTCATCTCCCCTGTAGACTTTGAAATCCAACTGACATGAGTTTGGAAACAGCTCCTCCCACCTGCCGGTTGATTATCTTAGACTTAGTAGCCCTCTGTGCCTCAGTTTCCCCCTCTATAAAATGAGAGCGATAACACTCCCATTGCAAAGTTGAGTCATAGATGAGACTAAGGCCTGGCTCCAACTGTTTAAAATATTCAAATAGTAAGTGGTTTTAAAATAGTGGTTGTAAATATTTTTGTTTTGTGGCGCACCGTTGCTGGTACTATTAGCACTGCGTTATCTGTGTGACATCTGGGGCCCCACAGGCCTCACAAGTGCAGTACTTCTTATAACATTAAACAAACAATCGTACGAACGAGCAAACAAAGTTATTTAGTCTAGCTCTAAATTTTCCAGATTTATCTGCAGCGACTTTTCCTGTAACACCGTGTTTCAGCCAACTTCGACTCCCTCGGAGAGCTTCTGCCCCAGGCTCTGTTTGCATAGAACAACCAGATCTTTATTATATTTTACATCCTTCTTTTCTTGTCTCCCAGATTAAAGCTTTCATGGTCTCTCCAGTAGCCAAGGTTTGCATTTGGGAAAGATGCCCCCATCATCTTGCATGTCAGAAAACCCTTGAGCTCAGGAGTTTGAACACAGAATTTTTCATCTTCCCAAGTCATTGTATTTCTCCTTTGGTGTCAGAAGCCTCAGGGCAGGGACACTGAAATGTCTCAATGGGTACAGGTATTTGCTGCCAATCCTGATGGCCTGAGTTCAATTCCTGAAATCCACATCTCCTTCCTCAAGTTATCCTCTGATCTCTATCCTTATGCTGCAGCACACGTATGTGTGTACACACAGAGACTGGAGGGGGAGCTGTAATCTCTCTCTCTCTCTCTTTCCATATCAATATCATCTATACCTATCTATGTATCTATAGCTAAAGAAAATAAGCTTTAATGGAAAGATTACAATAGAAATTGTTTGGTGAGAGCCCAGGGCCGTTGCTGAGGTCCCCTTTCTGCAGCCCCACATTCATTCACCATATCTCCACGAGGTTGCTAATGAAACCACCTCAGTGATACTCTGAATTTTTGTTTTTAAGTTGAGCGTCTGAATCAGACCTTCACCATCTCCTCCTTCCTTCACCATAACCAGGCTTTGCCCTCAGGCTCCCTGCAGGTTTCCTCTCTCTGACTGCAAAGTGAGCTTCTGGAATGGAGTCTGCCTATCTCCATCTGCCTTCTGCTCGACACCTGTTAGGGACTCATTACCCACAGAAGCCAGCCTGAACTCCTTAGTGCTGCAGACACAGCCAGAGCTGCCCTCTCGGACTTCCTCAAAAACACAGTCTCCTCCCCAGCCAGCCTAAGCCAGCGCGTTCCATTGTGTCCTCTGGCCAAGACTTCTGCCCAGCCTTACTTATGTAAACAATTCACCTGATGAAAACCCAACTGCTGAGGCCGAAGAGACGGCTCAGTAACTAAGAGTAGACAGAGTGTCTGGCAGAGCACCCACCTTTGCTTCCCTGCATCCTTAGTAGAGAACCTGTGACTGCAGCTCCAGGGGCCGTGACACCCCCTTCTGGCCACTGCAGGTGGGATCTGCACTCGTGCACATAAACACAGGTACACACATATAAACATGACTTAAAATAAAAAGATAATTAGAAAAAGGAAAGGAAATAACATGTTTTTATTTGTTCTTTTATAATGATACTATGTTTTGATACTATACGAACTAGAAAATTTGAATACGTAAAGTATGAGCGTAAAGCATAAAGCACTTCCTGTTGCACTATCACTCACAGATGGTAACCGTGACTTCTTTCCTAAACTTACCAATAGTTGTTTACGAAATAGGAATGTGTTCCTCATGTCATTTTATAACTCTATAGCATTTACTCATGAATCACTAATACTTTCTGATGCCATTGGATATCATCCCTCAGTGTGACCACAGCATACACAGATGTCTCCTGTGAACCAATGACTTATCTACCCATGCCCTGTTGTTAGGTATTCACACTGCTGTCCATCTGACATATTTGTAAACAGTACTATTGTGAAGGTCCTTATTGGTAGAGTTATTTGAACACAAATTTCAATTTCCTTCCTATAATTTCCTGAAAGTATATTTGCTAAATTAAAATGAAAGCTATGACCCTTTGAGGCTTCAGGTGTAAGTTACTGGATCGTTCTTGGAAGGGCAGTAGCAACAGTTAGAGGAAACGTTTTCCAATTTTATGAGTGCAGAATGGATTTTGTTCCCCTTTCATTTCTCTTTAGTGGGGTTAAATATTTTTATACACTTGGAAATTATTTAATTTTCTCTTATAAATTTCCCATTAGTGTTCTATTCATTTTTCTACAACTGTTTACTTTTCTGAAATAGCAAAAAAAAATTGTTGCTAACATTGAAAACATTATTCCAGAGAGCTGTTTGCCTCCCAAGATCCCAGGGGATGTGGTTTGGGTTCTACTAGGTATGCTCCTAGCATGGGTTGTCTCGGACTTTCAACCTTGAGACCAAAGCAGCCCTTACAATTGGGTGACTTTGGAAAGCTAACTTCTCTGTGCATTGGTTTTCTTATAGCAAAAATAACCACCTTCTAGGATTATTGTGAGGATGAAATAAGATGAGGGGCTGGGCATCCATCCTGAAGTCTGGGTGGGAGGTTCATGCCAGTAATCCTAGGACTGGGAGACCAAGACAGGAAGCTCCATAATCACCAGAGACCCTGTCGCAAAAAAATAGTGGAAGCAATTGAAACAAGCAGCCCGTCAACCTCTGACCCTACACACACAGGTGTTCACACATTTAAATGCATATTCACATTCCACACAACAGTAAAAATATAAAAAGACCACCTATGGACACTGTCTACAAAATTGCTTGATACCTATTAAATGCCAAATAATGGCTGAACCATCTCAGCAAGGCCTCAGCTCTAGGGGTGTCACTTCAAGGGGACACCATGAAGCTCCGGTTGAGTAAGACGCTACTCACCTAATCTCCTATGGCATTTTAATTAATAGTGCTCACGTTAGGCTTGCAGGGTGACTCAAGAGCGAAGGTGTTTGGCACTAAGGTGGACCCCCTGAGGTCAATCCTGGGGGCCAACATGGTGAGGAAAGAACTGGTTTCTGCAAGTTGACCTTTAACAACCACACATGTCCCTGTACCGTGGCATGCACGCACGCACGCACGCACACATGCACACACACTAAATGCAATAAAATAAATTTTAAAATATTTTTCATCTTACGATGATATATTTATATGTCTGGCTTCCTTGAGAGGGTGGAAACTAATACACTGGTCAAGGATGCTGCTTTATTTATCATTATAGTCCTAGTACTCAACACATGCTGCAGTCTTCAGCTGGATGCCCACAAAACATCTGAGAACTTAATTTATAGCCCCTTGAGATCACTCTCGGGGCACTTTCTCATATGCATTCCTCTGAAGTGTAATCACACGTACACTTAATTATTCCTCCCAACTAGACCATACATTTCTTAAGGGCAGACACTCACGTTTGAGAACCTGCCTTGGGAGATCATCCCTCTACCTAGTGTGGTCTAGTCAAATCAATACAGCCGTGCAGCAGATAGACTTCACACACTGAGGCTGTGGGTCTAGCAAACAATGGATAGCCACTCATCGTCTTTATTCACCAGACTTGACCCAGGGTGTCACGCCAGCTCTAAAGAGTCCTTCTTTCCTTCTGCAGATGGTCTGATGTCTGAACCCTTAGGAGACTGAGGGTCTGAGAATCTCTGGATGGTATACACAGAGCTCTACTTGAAAGGCTAGGTGTGTGGTGACACAGAGCATTCGTTAAGCTTCAACGCTCAAGCTAGTTCCTGACAATCACAACAGCTGTCAACCCAGATGTCTGTTAAGTCTCCTATTCAAATTAACAAACCTATATTCAACATAATTTTAGTCAAATCTACCCAAATTTTTTTATTTATCTTCTGATTATTTTTTTACTCCTTTGACTATCCTGGTAGGTAAAATGTTGGTACAGATTATTAAATGTCATGTTTCCTGAACTACATCACACTTACTCACTTATTTAACAAGTCATTCAATAAATAGCAAGGAACTTACACATCCAAATGAGAAAGATACGTCTGCCTTGCCCTTGGTACAAATATGGCAAATGAAAGTAAGTTCATTATTGGAATATATCTTACATATTGATAGAATCACGTTCTAGCTGTTACTGAAATACCAAGAAAAAAATTTTTTAAAAACCTTTCGAGCTGAATTCATGATGTTTTGTAGAAGAAATGAAGTTTATCTGAATTTGGGGACAGGCCATTCATCCTTTCATTCAGTAAATATTTACTGCTATGAACTTAGAAGGATGCAACTCATCTAGGCATCGAGTTCATTTGCTGGTAGCAAATAAGATGAGATTTCTGAACACATGGAACTAATTACTAAAACATCAAAAAAGGAATATGTAGGAAAACAAAGTAAAGGGTGTAATGTGATCCCCTGTGACAGGATTGGAGAGGTCAGGTCACTAAAGCTCGTTGTGAGAGCTCATTCCATTCCAAGCCAAACACTAGCATTACGTCCACACCATTCTACCCAAAACACAAGGGTCAGTCTGGGTTGGTAAGTACAGGAAACGGAAGGGAGAAATAAAGCCAATGAGACTGTGCAGGAAGGAAGAAACAGCCTGTCTTCAGGCCGACAGTGTTGTGACAGGTACACCTGAAGGGGTATTTCCAAAGGGAGAGGGAAGCTGTGGGAAGATCCTGCTTTGAGGAAGAATGTTTTAGTGCTAAGAAGAAAGGGAACACATAAGGAACATTCTAAAAGATAGAATGTAGGTATGTATGTATGTACATATGTATGTACATATGCAGGTATTATGTGTATACGTGTGTATGTATATATATGTATACATATGTATATATGTGTGTGTGTATGTATGTACATATGCAGGTATTATGTGTATACGTGTGTATGTATATATATGTATATATATATATATATATATGTGTGTGTGTGTGTGTGTGTGTATGTATGTCCTATGGACAGATGAATGAGTAAATGATATGATAGCAAGAGTTATACAGAAAATCAAAAGACCTACTATTTTCCTTCACTCAGATCTTACCTTGGATTCATTGGGGAGCAAATTAAAAAAAAAGTATGATTCCTTGACTTCTTGACATGTTTATCTCCCACTAAACTACAGTCTTCTGAAGGGGATCAATTATGTTGTCCCCCTAGGGCCTGGAGCCATGCCTGACCTCCTGGCTTTCTAAGAGTGCAGCTGTTGACTTCAGGCTCTGCTGCCCTTCTGTCCAAAGTGCCATAGTCCCCCGATCTTCATGCCTGCTGACCAGGACTCTACACGCACAAGGCTGGAGAACTCTCTCTTTCTCCCAGGATCCTTCACTGAGTCCTTCACTGACACATTCCTAATTCCTGCTTTAGTCTCCCAGGCACAGGGACCTGGCTGTCAAGACTGAGCCTGGATTCATCACATCATCTACATTCAGGGTAAAAGGAGCCCATTTAGAAGCTGCCAGTGCACACGGGCTGAAGCACATGAATCGAGCCATTGGGCTGGAGTGAGCCCCAGTGGCTTAGCTGTGCTTGTGGCCGTCGCCCGAATTGGGCAAATTGTAGTTTATTAAGCCAGCTTCCATCCTGGTGACACCTGTTAGTGGAGCAATTGTTACAGAACTGTCAGTTTTCTCATTGTAAGGCCCCGTTGCTGAGTCTTATGGCTGCCACTGAAATTCGCCTCTGCTGGAAACCTGACACATTAGTGTGCCTGTAGCCTTTGGGTCTATTTTGAAAATAAGAATAAATTAAAATGATGGGGTTGTTTCAGTGAGCTGTGTGGCCTCCGCTGGCTATTCTGCGAGATACTGTAATAAGCCCAGCTCACCCAGGTGGTAGACTGTGGGCTGACATGACAGATAGGCACACTTACACATTTTCCTCCTTGTCATTACATCCATCTTGTCAGTAATCTCCTGGTTAAAGAGCACTTGGTGACAAGATGGACCATAATGGCTGCCTGGCCATCTTTACGCTGTCACAAAGTAGCACTAGTTTTAGAAGTTTCTCTATGGCGCACCTAAATTGACCGTGTAAAAGGTTGTGGAAGCATTTCTGATAGCATAAAGATCTAATCGGCCATTGTGGTAATGGGTTCCATGGCTATAATACCGTCTGCTTCTTGGGACTTGGGTTTGTGTAAGAACAATGAAATGATGCCTCAGAATAAGGTTCATGCTGCCCGCAGATGACCTGTGGTGCCCTTGTTAGTGACTCGTGGTCACAATCGTGGCCTTCCATCAGACGATGGTAAGAGTTAGTTAACTTGCAGTCATGCTGCCGAAACTGGAGTAAGTTTCAATGTGTAGGAATCACATGGTGGAAGCTCCTAGAAGCTGGGTGGTGCCTCAGTGGGTAAAGCACTTGCCTTGAAAGCATGAGGGTTGAAGTTCAGATCCCTGAAGCCCTTAAAGGTTAGGCGGATGTGGCAAGCTATACCGTTTGGCAGTTACACTCATCAAATCAGTGACCTCTGGTTTCAAATGAAAGACCCTGCCTCAATAAGGAAGAGGTGTTTAATCAAGGAAGACACCCAGTGTTAACCTCTGGTCTCCACATGCACGCATACACAGAAACACACTGGCCCCACACACATGTAAACACACATACATTTGTGTTTATCATACACAACATACAAACTCAAAGTGACACAAAGTCATGAGTCACTGTGCTAAAATGCTATGCACATTGTAATACTGGACAAAAATAATTTTAGAAAGTAGAGGAAATATACCTAAAATATTTTATTCTGCCCTGTTAATACAAAAATCATTTTTCTACTCAGGGAAAGAAATTACCGTATTTAAATAACATTTCTTATTATCATACTCATCTAATATTTTTATGAAAACAATATGGTCTAAATGGTTCATTTAAAAAACACAGGCAATACATTAATGGACAGCCACATTTTATAGCAGAAAAAAACGCCAACATCAGATTTTGAACCTTCATTTTATATTTTAAAAATGTGGGTTTTTAAAAAAAGTTTAACAACTCTGAACATTTTTGGGAGTTAATTGAGGCCCTCTGTGTAGCTCAGGACATCACAGCCACACCTTCTCGTCGGAAAGCAACAGTTCTCCCTTTTAGAGAGCATGCGCGTTTTCTTTCATACCCTGAGTCTAGATTGAACAATGTGTGTGTGTGTGTGTGTGTGTGTGTGTGTGTGTGTGTGTACATACACACATATATGACATGTAAGAAAATGAAGGGGATTGGTGGGAGGAGGAAGTAAGGGATGGAGATAAAAGGGCAGGAGCAAAGCACAATGACCTGTATTGTGCAAATGCATGTGGAAGCCTAATGTTTTCTGGACAAAGCAATACAGCATGTAATCAATCCCACTAATCTTGCTTCATGTAAGTTGCACGTCATAATAAACTAAAACCTGAATAAATACATGGTAGGGTCATTGTCGGATTCCCCTCTACGTTATGGCTTCTGCCTGCTTCCTCAAGACCCCTTAGCCTAATGCGTAAACTGAAGAAGACACTGCTGTAAAGTCAGAGGCTAAGCATCAGAGTCTCTCATTTCCTCCTCTGCTTAGCAGACCATCCTGCTTATGTCACGAATACACTGACTGGGCTCATGGTCCAGCTCTGCACCGAAACAAGCAAGCACGAAGTTGTCATCAGGGTGGTTACTGTCATCCAATGTGCATTAGCTTTCTGGGCCAGTGAGTGCAGCTGTGAGTCCCCTGCATTTATTGATGGTGTTGGTTGTTTGTCTGGTGCTATGGCTATTTATTTCACAAGACGAATCTTAAGGGATAAAGAGCTTATTTTGGCTCATGGTTTAGCAACGAATATAGCCTATCACATGAGGAAAGGCATAATAGCAGGAGCATGAGGTGGCTGGTCACATGACTTTCATTGGGAGGAAGCAGAGAGTAGACAGGAAGTAGGCTGGACTAGACAACCCCAAGGCCCATCTTCAGTAGCCTAATTCATCCACCAAGCCTTTGGGATCTAAATGCTTCACAACCCTCTGAAATGGCACTGCTAGCTTGGGAACAAGTGTTCAAACACGCGAGCCTTTACTTTAAACTGCAACATCACTAGAACATTTCACGGTTCTGTAGCTCCATAAAGCTCTCGAGTGCCTGTTTCATTTCTTCTCTGCATCTCTGCCTTACATTTCTATAGAGCCCCAGACCTTTCTATTTCCTACGCAACATTGCAGATACGGGCTGTTGCTGTAGCCTCATATGATAGGCTAACTCCTTCTGGGGCAGGGGTGCAATATAAGCAACATCCAACCCTCTTCCTAAGGTCCCAATTATAAACCGAGGGGCAATTCTTCCAAAGTTCACTCTGTGGAACTAACGGGTTTATTGGGATTTCTTACAGAATATCAGTGAGGGTGCTCCTCTGTCTTCACTAAAACGTGTTTACCCAAAAATGAGAGCTCCTCTGGGGCCACATAGATGAAGTCCGCCTCCTCTACTCATCCTTTATTCTATATATTATAGTCACTCCCAAGGCCACATGCAAGTAGGGCATAATTACATAAAACAGGGTACAGGGAACAACTGGATACTCCTGTGACCCTTCTCACCCCTCCCTGAAGGGTTTAACCTGTCAAAAGATCCTTCTCGGACCTTTTTACAAAGGGTACAGTTGAACTCCCCAACATGGCAGTTGCTTGGCTCAGAGATTAGTCCCATACAACATAGAACACCGGAAGTCTCTATAAAACAGAAGATAAAATAGTGGCCATTTTTCAGAGCATCTCCGAACCAGACTCCAGATCTACATGAACGTTTTATAATGGAGGGCATGTGACTTACCCATGTCAGTGTGTGCTTAGAAAGGTTACTGCTTTCCTTTTTACCTCCATCCAAGATCCTTCTCAGCCTGCCGGACAACCTTCTTCTTGAGGTAGGTTATAACATAGGCCGAAGGAAGGCAGAGGGAGAGACTGGGTAGCGTTTAACTTTTGAAATCCCAAGTAAAGCAGGTTGTTGTACAGAGAGGCTTTCCTGCATGCCCTTATCTCCCAGTGTCAGACAGGCCAACTCCACCGTTACAAGAAAATAAGACCGGGGAAGTCAAAGGGGCCGGGAAATTCCTTTCTAGCTTGGAGCACAATAAGAATAAGAAGAGGAGTGAGGAAAACCAACTTTACCCAGGATGTTGTCTAGGGTGAGGAGACTTTCATCTATAGAATGTTCAGATACCAGTGGTTCCCGTGTGAATGGTGTCTAGTGCTCACCTTAACTCTAGTCCTACGATGGGTAGTGCTGTTATTGTATTAGCTCAGTTAGGGTTCACATCCGCTGGGGTGACTCGCCATGTTTTGAGAACACCAGCAAATCTTGAGTCAGTCCAGTTGCAGGTTTTAGATGTGAAAGCCATCGGGACAAGCAGCCCCTATAGGCAAGGAAGAACACTAGAGGACAGAAAAGGCTGAAAGACTTTGTTTGCATAAATGAATTCTTCCCAAATCACCCAGAGAGCCCGCATCTCACAGTGTCTTGGAAGAGAAGTTTAAGGGAAGTGAGCAGCCGAGCAGCCCTGTCCAGGGAACACGCATCAGTACTTCTGTTTGTATCACTGGATAGAACTGTGCTTTACGCTGGGTTGATCTTTCCTTAACAGTTGGCTCTAGCCAGAAGTGGGTGAGTGCATAAGAGGTCTGGAGAGCGGATGGAGGTGGGAGTGTGGAGAAGGAAGGCCGGGTGCGCGGCAAACTGACTCACAGTGGGCCACAACAGCAACTCAGTTTTGTGTCTCTGCTAGATCTAGACTGCAGTGTGAGTCCCACTAGCTGCGGAATTACATAGGTTGAGTCTCATGTGTCAATTCCTCTCTGACTTAGAAGCATTAAAAAAAAAATGTCGGCACCATAGTAATTACTAATTTCAAGACAGAAAAACTAAGAGCCGTCTCCCACTAATGTAATTGACAGGCCCAGAAAATGCATCCATTTTAATCCTACTTAGAAATATTGGTTCCCTAAGGTGTCTCTCAGTTGATAACAAAGGACTTGGCTAATTTCTGCTTATGTTATTGAATTCCTTTGAAAACTAGCCTGCTATGCCACGCATGACTGTATATACCTATAATCCTGCATTTATGAGATGAAGGCTGGAAGGTCAGAAGTTCAAGATGAACTAAGCTATGTGACAAAATTATGGCTATGTTGGCTACATGAGACCCTGTCTCAAAAGGGAGGGGAGCAGCTTGCTGTGTGTGTAAAATAAAACTACTGTCCCAAATTCCTTCCGTTTCCTAGCAGTCCCGCACATCTGAGGTCTGGGAGGCCATCATAAGCTAAGGCATGGTGTGTGAGGTGTTTACCCCATTGTTGAGAGCCTACAGCTTAAGGGGATGAACAGTCACAGAGTCTGGTGGCCCTGCCTTCTGTCACCATCACTATTAAGATTCCCTAGCCCTTAACATTGTAGCATTAATTTTTCATTAGAATTAGACATAGCTATGGTGTCGTTTTAATGAGCTTTAATGGCAAATGGCCAAAACATCAGGCCTCTCCCCTCGTGTGTGACCTGAGGGGATTCTCTTCTAATCCATCTCTTCATCTGTAATGAAAATTCCCTTAACCCTTGATACCCCATCAGGGTTAGTGCACAGTCTGTGGGTGCCAGAGGTGCTTCTTAAAGAGCAGAGGTGGCAGTTGGAAACCATGCACACAAAGCTAGAGATGGGAAAGTAACCGTAAAGTGAAACCACATCAGAAGCCCTAGAAACAACCAGCCTCTAGGAAATCAGCTGAGTTCTGCTTAGAGATTTCTCCCCCTCTGAACCTTCAAATTAAAAATCCCGCTGATAAAATAAACTATTGCTTAATGTTCATTCACACCTACAACTTTCTTCAAAGCACACGCACACATTCAAATGCATATGCAAGTGCTAAAATGGACAGATTTAAACAATAAGGTTAAGATTTTCTAGAGCACACCAGCACCTATATTAAGGTTATCATTTATCATCAAAAACATAACTACAATCCCATACTCCCTATCTACCTTTCTATGTGTCCTTTCTGGTAAAATTACTGGCAAGGTAAGGTGAGCCTGTAGGACTCTTTACAGGACACTCCCCGGAAAGCCCTATTTGGTCCGCCGAAGTTTTAAGTGGAGTGAATGTTTCTCTAAACACTCACATTACTTTCTGAAAGTGGCTCACGCACCTGGGGAGACGAGAGCGCCTGCTTGAATGTCTCTGGCCAGATAGCGTCACAGGGCAAGCTTAGCAGAAAAGGCTCTGGGAAGCTGGAGGCTTGGAAACTCTCTTTGTATCTTGGTTGGATTGTAGTACTGGCAGGCAGTAAGTAGGCAGAAGTTGTTGCTATGACTCTGTGAACAGGAACAAGGGATATAACCATTTTAGAATCACGCTTGCTTTCCCAGAATCAGCATAGCGTGCACAAATAGAACTTCGAGGGCCAGTCAGAGTGCTAAAGAGATAGATGCTCTTCCAGTTGCCAGATGTCTGGCCATATAACTTTTTGGCATTTTATGCAACATAGAGACAGATCTATGGATTGAATCTATGAACATTACAGTTACCATCTGACAACTGTTCAGTGGCTCCAGTCCAGATTCTAGTGGACAGGTGTTTGAATTACCCCACCACACACCAAAATGCCCTCACAAATTGGAGCTACTAATTGATATGCTTGCTGGAAGACTCGGAAGCAAGGCCAACAACTGAACGGGCACGGAGACAGCAGTGTCCAAACTTGCTTATGCTATCCCATCTGAATGGGGGCATCTGGGGAGCCTTGGGGAGAGATGTGCTTGGCTGTTACAGAAGCTTTTGATTCCACAGTATCTCTTCCCACTACCGAAGTGGAGGTCTTTCTCCAGCCCCTCGTAATTATTCGGCCTATTAAAGATTACGGGACTCTTAGCCTACCAGTTCGGCTACAGTCGTTTCTCCACTGCTTGACCGGTTCACAAACGTGAACTTGACGGTGGTAGGCAACTCAGGTTGGCAATTCAGAACACTTAGTCAATTGCTGTTTTTATCTCTTTAAGTATGCTGACACAGAGGCCCACCCATTTCTGGACATCTTGAAGACACTGTGTCTCTTCACAGCAGTTAAACAGAGCACTGGGCCTAAGGGACCAAAGGAAGGATCAGAGGAAACACTTGAATGACATGGAAGCATGTTTGAATTTGTAAAACTCTCCTGGCTCTGACAGGAGGCTCAGAGGAAGATGAGAATCGGTCCTTGCATCCTGTGCCAGCATAGCTTTAAAGAACAGGGAGACCGCACTCTCCTTTGAAGCATGGACCCTCCAAGAGCTGGTCCTAGTTTTAGTTGTCTGATACGTTTCTTCCTTCCCATGTTTCCAAATGAGTGTGGCCCTGAATCACAGTAACAGCTAACACTGAGAGCAGCATTAAATGTGGGGCACTTGCTGCTTTGGTCGAGTTCCTGTTCCATCCAACCACTGAAGAGGCGACTTAAGGGGGAGAGAGGATGGGGGAAAATGTTCCTGTTTACTCCTTCACTGTCAATATCAGTGTCAGACGTAAGAAGAGTCATTTGGACGTAAGGTTTGCATGAAGAAGAAATGCAACGGCTAAGAGACCTTGAATAAAAGAGAAAAGCAAATTGGAGTGTAAATGTGCACTGACTTGAGCACAATCACTGCCAGGTTTCTGTAAACGAAACACACTTAGGGGATAATGATTGATTCTTTTTTAAAATCAAATAATATAAATTGCTGACACTAGCCGTATTTGCTTTCAAAGGACATTGCACTGAAGAGTCAGGGATACGACACTTTCCTACAAGATTGACAGACTGGGATGGATCTCTTTGCAGGGTACATAATAAACCAGTGGGCTGTGCTGGTCAGTTCTTAGTAAGTGACATAAATATTATCTCAGTAGTGACCGTTGTTTGTAGTTAACCGTCTTTTACGTTCCTTTGTTTACCACTTAGGACATCTGAACTGGAGTCCGCTCAATCTTTTTGAATGGCAAGTTGTAGTCTGCCTTTCTCTTTCTTCTTAACACCTTGTTCTGAGCAGAATTTTTTTTTGATAGCTTGACACAGGGTAGTGGCAAATGGGAAGAGGAACTTTAACTGAGAAAAAATTTCCATTGCATTCCATGCTGCAGGACTATGGGGGCTGACAGAGGAAAGTTCAGGTCCTGGATGGTATAAGAAAACCAAGTAAGCCATGGGGAGAAATCCAGTGAGCATCATTTCTCTACTATCTCTGCTTCAGTTCCTGCCTCCAGGTTCCTGCCTTAGCTTCCCATGATGATGGACTATAAGCTGTAAACCAAATAAACCTTTTCCTCCTCAAATTGTGTTCTATCACAGTTATAGAAATCCTAAGGGAGATACACCCCTGCCATCAGTGAAGGAAGAGACCTAGTTTTGCTATCGAGTTTCCCACGGTTTAGATTTCTCCATGTTAGTTATTACATATCTTATAAACTGATAACTAGATGAGGCTCAGTGAGTTTCAAGGTGGACTTTCTGGCAATAGTCTTGACCATATTGGCACCAGCACTGCTCTGTAAGGGCAGTCAGGTTCCTCCTTTGGGAAGAGTCTTATATCTGTTTGTTTCTCTTTGAGAGGTTAGCACCAGCCAACAGTACCCAAAGAGGTCAGCTAATATCAATTCATCAGTGCATTAGAGGGGTCAGCTAATATCAATCCATCAATGCATTAGAGGCTTCTCAGTGGTGGGATCGGTGTCTCTCCATTTTTCTTTGATTGCTGGGATGCTTCTGTGAAGAACACCTTCCCCTCAGCTACTGGGTTATAGACAAGGCACCATTGGCACAGGAGAGCCAGGATTCCTGCTTGGATTCCTGCCTTTGCTTGCTAGCTCTGACAGAACTCATCCTCCACAGCATTGTGAAGGTGGGCCATTCACACTCTTTTAAATTTCACTGAGAAATCATGGATTTAGACAGATACAACACCTTCATGTGCCCTTTTCAATTCTCTATCCCTAACCATGGTGTCCCACCTTTGGCTGATGGGACAGAACTCTTCTAATTGGATCCTGGGTTCTTTTGATTGAGCTCCCAACATCTTTGATAGTTGTCTCAGATAATTCCAGTGTCGGGCTGTCCTTTGTCTACAAAGACATGGAATTGCTAATTTCCTAAAAGGTCTCTACTCCTTGTGGGTTGAGAGTTTGTCAGTTCTCAGCTGGAGGTAGAAACATGCTCTGTGTTGCTGGTCTCATCACTTAGACTTTCTATCCGTTAACCACAACAAATCTTCTTCTGTTGTTTATTATGAAATATGTGTACTTTCCCTAATGCAAAGTTCATAATAATGAAAATCCTCCTGCTCCTCTCTCAACTTCAAAAATAAACTCCTATGCACATGAAAATGTATGTGCATTTCATTCTATATAAATTTCTATATAAAAATATATTACCCAGCAAGGAAATAGAATCAGCCTAGATGTCCATCAACAGATGAATGGATAATGAAAATGTGCTACATACACACAATGGGGATTTATTCAGCCATAAAGAAAAATGAAATTATGAAATTCACAGGGAAATGGATAGATCTGGAAATCATTATGTTAAACAAAGAAACTCAGATGCAGAAAGACAAAAAAGCACATGTTCTTTCATATGCAGATCCCTAGCTCTTAATGTTTATGTGTACTGATGGAAAGATGGATGGGAGTGTGGGTGCAGGTCATAGATCGAGAAAGTGGACCACGGGAGAGAGAAGGATGCTAATGAGAGAAAGATTGAGAAGTAGAGAACTGACATGAAAGTAAATGGGATGCTGTTCTGGGGAGAATGGAGGGGAGGACACTGGAGAGGATGGAGGGGAGGACACAAGGTAGCACATGGGGGAAGATATGGGGGAGGGTGGAGGGGAGCACCATGGGGAAGACAGAGGGGAGGACACAGGGCAGGACACAGCAGAGGATGGATGGGAGGACACAGGTGAGGACGGAGGGGAGGACAAAGGGGAGGACACAGGAGAGGATGCAGGGGAAGACAGAGAGAGGACAGAGGGGAGGACACAGAGAGGGACAGAGGGGAGGACGGAGGGGAGGGTGAAATGGAAAACCCTGGGCAGGACATGGGGAGGACCCTGGGGAGGCTGCAAAGGAGGATAGAGGGATGGGGAAGAAGAGGTGGCTGGAGGAGTAACAAACCCAGACTGTTTGAAAAAGCCATAATGAAACAATACTTCGTGTGCTAATCAAAGTAGATACACTAGATTATCGATTCATATCAATATTAGAATATAATTCATATTAATGTTTTATGCTACCGTTCAACATCTATGCTAAATGTTTTGCTTAACTTGATAGTCACAACTGTCAGTAACGCCAATGGTATAAACTGTGTAACTCCAAAGCCCTCAGACTGAGACCATCAATCTTACTGCTGGCGTATCTTGGTAGTTCTTGCTTCAACACACATCCTGACAAAGCCACGCTATTAAATAACTCTTTATTTCCTGGTGTTTGCTGGGTGGTGCATGCCACCAGCTGGCACCAGGTCTAACACCTGCTAATGCTGCTCTTCCAGGTTCATTCCCATAATGCACTAGCTTTGTGTGCCCAGCTTAAAGTTTGAGCCGGTCTCTGCTCGATGGAAGGAAGAATCATCGGGTCAAAGAGTAAACGCATATGAGAGTTTTCGGATTTCTCAGATTCTCCCTCAGAGAAGGTGCACCACATTCCATTCCCTTCGACGCTCCCTAAGAGTGGCCATTTCCAGCGGCCTCAGAAGTGGGTGGGTTGTCCAGCTGCAAGAGTTGTTGTTAATCTGACGGGTGGCTAGGGTTCGGAGCAGTTTGGATTTGCATTTATTTTATTGTGAGTAAATCTGAACAGACCCATGTTTAAAAGTCACTTGCGTTTCTTGTGTTTCTTTTTCTGCATCTGTAGCCCACATTCCGGCTCCTGGTCTGCGATTTATGTTTAGATCTCCATACCGTAGAGAAACCGATGGGAATGATCTCAACGCTAGCTGGAAGTACAAGCGTTGGTCTGGCGTCATCCGTCTCTTTCCGATATGTTGTGTGGTCATGGGCCTGAGTGCAAACATTTCAATTTATAGACCCAGATGTTCTTGTTCTTAGTCATTCTGCATCGTGGGTCCGAGGGAAGTTTTCATCATTCCTAGGGCTTGACTTCACTCTGATTGCTGCGTGGGCTCTGTGACTTGGTTACTTGTTTTAAATTGCAAATCATTTAGATCTCATCCCGGCACACTGAGGGGCGGATCCGATGACATCTTTTTCTGTATGGCAATCTCTTTATCTTGATATTACTCCTTTAAAAGTCCGTCTCTCCCCTGTGACTTGGCAGCCTGCTTTGTCGTGGTGTATTACACAGACTCAGCACTCTCACCTGCTTCCTGTGCTCCTCACCTGTGACTCTACGTCAGGCTCTCCTATCTCAGTGCCCATTGAATGAATATGCTATTATGCAAATGGTTTGTTTGTGGTCCTTTGTTCTCTTGTTGAATGCCTCGAACACCTCGGCATGTGCGTCTTTTTCTTGGTATTTTTGGTTGTTCTTATTTGTCACTTTTCATTAACTTTATAAAAAATTAAAAATCCTAGGGATCTGGAGGTCGCTGTTCACTTGCTCTTCCAGGTATCTGCTGCTGTGCCGTTAGGGTGTGAGACGTTCAACAGCAGCGTCTTCGGCTCTGCATCTTGGGGAGTTTTGAAGGAATTTGACTCCTTGGAAAAGGAGCTGTTGTGAGAGTTAGAAACTGCACCTGCATGGGTGTATTTTTAGGAATAAAGCACAGACTCAAAATGTGCTGCCAAACAAAACTCTCTCTCTCTCTCTCTCTCTCTCTCTCTCTCTCTCTCTCTCTCTCCCTCTTCCTTTCTCATCTAACAGTTTTAGGGACCAAAGCCAAGACCTTTCACATCCTAGGTGAGAATTCTACCATGGAGCTCTACCTCAGACCCATAATAGTATTCTTATTAGGAATTCCTTATGTAAGCTGTGTGTGTTGGGGGGGGGGTAGTGTGAATAGGTGGTAATGTGTGTGTGTGTAAGTGGGGGGAGTGTGTGTGTGAGTGTGGGGATAGTGCGACTGGGAGATAGTGTGTATGTCTGTGTGTGTGAGTGTGGAGGGAGTGTAAGTGGGGGATAGTGTGTCTGTATGTGTGAGTGTGGGGGAGTGTGTGAGGGGGTAGTGTGTGAGTCTGTGTGTGTGTGTTTGTGCGTGTGTGTGTGTGTGTGTGTGTGTGTGTGTGTGAGTGACATGCATACAATTGCCTCCAGAGGCCAGAAAAGAGCACTGGATTCTCTGGAGTCACAGCTACAGGTGGTTGTCAGCCATCTTCAGTGGATGTGGCTGCTAGAAACTAACCTTCAAACTTCGGAAGATCACCCAGCACTCTCAACTGTTGAGCTGCCTCTGCACGCTCTCTTATTGGAAATTTGAGGTTTATACGTAAGCTTAAAGCTGACACCTTCCTGACGCTATCTATAGCTCTTACTCAGGTAAGCGGTAAGGGCTCAGCTGTCTTTGTATGGCTTGTCTCCTTTAGACCTGTAGGAATCTCCTGCTTGCATTATACTTGTGATTTTGTTTTAATTTGGGCACTTTATTATATACACAGTATTACATACAGCTAAAAATAGTTTCCTGACATTTAAATTTTTATTCTTGTAGATTTCCTTTGCCTAAACTTATAAATTCATTGGATAATAAACCCTAACCAATGCTAAATAGGATACAGATCCCCTCTACACACACAAACACACACACACCAACACACACACATACACACACACACATACACACACACACATACACACACATACAGACACACACACATACACACACATACACACATGCACACACATACATGCACACATATACACACAGACACACACATACACACATGCACACACATACATGCACACATATACACACAGACACACACACAGACATACACACACATACACATACACATACACACACGCACAAACACACACACATACACACACGTACACACACGCACACATATACACACAGACACACACAGACATACACACACATACACACATGCACAAACACACACACATACACACATACACACACGCACACATATACACACATACACACACATACACACATGCACACACATACACACACGCACACATATACACACATACACACACAGACATACACACACATACACATACACATACACACACACAAACACACACGCACAAACACACACACAAACACACACACATACACACACATACAAGCATGCACACACATACACACACGCACAAACGCACACACACATACACACACATACACACATGCACACACATACACACACGCACACATATACACACAGACACACACACAGACATACACACACATACACATACACACACATATACACACACGCACAAACACACACAAGCACACACACATACACACATACACACACATATACACACACGCACAAACACACACAAGCACACACACATACACACATACACACACATACACACATGCACACACACATACACACACATACACACATGCACACACATACACACACGCACACATATACACACAGACACACACACAGACATACACACACATACACATACACACACATATACACACACGCACAAACACACACAAGCACACACACATACACACCTACACACACATACACACACATACACACATGCACACACACATACACACACATACACACACAGAGACATACACACATATACACACAGACACACACAGACATACACACACATATACATTAATATATGTGAATTATAACATATATTATATAAACCTTGCATGTAATATATTAGTACATATTAATATATGCTAATATATTAATATTAATATATTAGTACATATTAATATAGTACATAATAATACATATTAATACATAATAATATATAACATAATTAATACATACATAAATATAGTATGTATATATTGAATATATATGTACAGTATATGAATATATATTATATATACTATTTATATAAACATACTATTCCTATTTATCTACATAGTTTGGTTACTTGATCTTAAACATCTTCCATGACTATTTATTCTAACTTATAAGAAATGCATCTAATTTTGGTCTTCCATATGGTCCTCTGGTTGTCCTAACACCTCAGCTTTTCCATCATTTGGTCACATTAATGACATGAGAAGGTTGTATCGCTACGTTGCAAATCAGAGTATTGCATCTCTGTGTGACTCTATTGGCTCCGCACATTGAGTCTTCGAGACCCACTTCGCTCCACTTACCATGTGCGCCTGCATCCAACACTTATGCCCAGGACCCGTGTGTCTATGTGGGTCCCTTCATATTAGCGACCACTGGTTGACGGTGGGAGTTGATAACTTAGAAAGGGACCTCTTCGGGGGCTAACTCCCCAAGCTGAGGTGACAAGATTCTTGGAGAATGCTGAACTGCACACAGAAACAGGTTGGTGTTTGCTCCTAGACAACCTCACTTGATGGCAACTGGGCTGCAGAGTGTGCCTGCCAGGGGATGAAACCATCCAGGATCTTTCTTTTTCAACAGACAAACATCTACCAAATGTGTCATTTTATCCATTGGCATCAATTCCTGAAAGATTTATTATCTGGCCCTTTATAAAATACCCAGCCTCTGCTGTAAATTTTATGATATATTGGGTTCTTTTAATGGCAAGCACATTCTGTTTTTCGATGCTGCTTTCTGTCATTTGTTTCTATGAGCACAAAGACTCATTCTTGTTTGTCAACTTGTGCCAAATTCCTAGAGTACAGCTCCTTGAAAACTGAAACTTCTTACTCTGTATCTTCGCACTGAAATGGCTTAAATGCTAAATTCAGCTACTGTATTAAATTGACTTGAATTTTCATGAAATTACCCAACTATTTTCCCATGTCTAGAATAAGCCTTTCCTTCCCCTTGCTATTCATTTCCACTCTGTTCTACATTACAGTTGCTTTCCCCAAGTCAGAGCATCCCTGGTTCTGTCACCATCATCTCTTGTCCATTTAGAGTTCTAACACCCCAAATGCCTGTCTCCCACTCTCACCAGCTGCAGTTAGAATTACTTGACTCCCAACAGTAGACTCAGGAATCTGTAACCTCCCTTCCCCTTTACTTTGTAGAAAAGATGATTGATCATACATTACGAACCTAAAAATGCAAAAGTAAAATTAATATCACGCTCACAGAGATACTCTTTAAAAGAAAGGGATTGCCAGGCTGAAGGAAAAGTGGATTTTCTAGATTTGAAGAGTACAGAGATTTCTACTAATGCTCATGGTTTCAGCACTGCAGTAAATCACCCCACATTTCCAGTTACTGTGTCAAGCACTCTTCACTGCACGTGCAACACCTGCTTGTATAATTTGCTAGATCTCTGTAATAAGGTATAAGTCAGAGTAGACTTCTTGTTGAAGTTTAAGGTTAACAAGTATTTTCTAAATCAACATAATGATGTTGTTAAATTAGAGGCCACCATGAACCCAATAAGGTGAATAGTCATGGCAGGCAGGTACCTGAACCCTGATTCCCAGCTTCTTCATAGAAATAAATATTTGCATCCATCGCCTGTCTTTCACCTCAGCAAAACCCTTCCTGTCACACTGTGTTGGAACTGCCTGTGACTCTCATTCCCTGGTGCTGTTGACCACGGTCACGACTTTGGCCCTTGTCCCAAGTGCTCTGGATGACAGTACTTGGTTTCGCTTTTGATGTCCCTGTGACTCACTTCGCACATCTCAAAGTTGGCGGTTAGACTCACTGCTTGCTGTGAATTGGTGCTGGCTTGGTCCCACTGAGCTCACGGAATTCTGAGACTGTCTTCTACTGATATTTATTAAAATTTAGCTCCTATCATCACCTAGCTCCCAGCCTACTCTTCATGGTGGGTAAGCCTCTCCATTGATCTGTAAATTCAACAGGACACAGTGCCAGAGGCAAGTCCTTGTCTCTCTGCCCCTCTGCGGTAAAGCAGCGGACTTCTGGTATTTGGTGAATTTTGACACTGCTCAGCTCACATTGCTTGAGTGGATTTTTTAGGCCTTTATAAGCCGGTTTCTGCAGTAATAAACTGCCTGTGACATCAGAGAAACTGGGAGGGCTGAAGAGACCCCCAGGAGCATTTGCTGTAATTCATTTTTCACCTGAGACCCAGAGAGGTCACATGAATCGTCCAAGGTCACAGAGAGATGACGACAGGAAAGGGCGTGACCTGAGTCTCCACCTTCCTGGTACAGCACTATTTCACCACACAGGGCAACAGCTCCTCCTGACTTAGCAGTTCTCCCTCTGGGTAATAGAAACCTGAAAGCAAACGTCTAAATGTGCTACATTATCTGAAATTAAATTTGCACAATCACAGCCTGCTCAATTCAGGAAACTCTGAACTTCGATTCACATGAATCATATTTTTACAGACAGAATTTTGGCCACGATGAATTCTGAGCTCTGAGGATGAGCTAAGCACACAGACATGTTTCAAGAGCTCCCTTCCTAAAAAGAAGTCAGCAGTCAATGAGCAAGTGCCTCTTTGTCCCTGGATATTCCGGTCTGCCTCAGTATCTGGCCACTCAGTGAAGATCTCTGTTTTCAACAGTATCACTTGCAGAGCTGATGGTTGTAGGTCCATAAGGCATTGCCAGTGGCACAGCCTGCATTCCAGTTGGAGGCTTTGCCATTCCTCTATGATAGAGCTCAGCCTCGATATGAACAATTCAACACATTTTGGACTTGGGCTTGACATGTTTCCTACCAGGCTCGACAACGTGAATCTGATCCCTGGGACTCACAGAGTAGAGGATGACTGACTCCATCAAATTGTCCTCTGATCTCTGCATGTGTCCCGTGGCACACTCTAGACAGACAGACACACAGACACAAACACATATGTGTACACACTGAAGACATAAATATGAACTTGTCTTTGATGATAAATCTTTTGACTTAGTATTCTCCTCTCCTAACCTTCAATTGATGTTTCAGAGGTGAGAACCATCGGGTTCCCGGTCAAGCAGACTCCGATGCATTGCCATGGCACATACAAATATGACCATTAATATTTAGATTTTGTCTTCTTTAGTTTTCTCATCCACTTTAATGGATTTGTAATTTTGAATATTTCTTTTCATAATTTCACATCAGGAACCTTCAAAGCACCCTCCAAAGCACTGTAATTTCACACCTAGTGTTTTAATTTAGGAATGAATAATTTAAATTATTTTAATAAACCAACAGGTCCCTTGTGATAACTCTAATCAAGATGAAATGGGGAAAAGTGTGTATTTCCAATAATTACATCACAGCGTTCCAGTGTGAATTGGCTCTGACACACCCAGTTCTTTAGAAATTGAAATTGGCAGATTAGATTTGGCAAACAAAGTAGACTACATTTTGAAAAAGAACAAAAATCAATACTGTTTATTACATTTCTAAGCTTAAATGGAAGGTGTGAAAGGGACAAGCGCAATCCATATGTAGACATCTTAAAGATCAGTTTCAATATTGGGTTTAAGGGGCTGTGTCTATATTACTAGCCCTAAAGCAACTCTCTTGAAGGAGTCAGGCTTTGCCGACCTCTGTGCATAGCTTTGCAAACAACAAAGTCTGAAGAAGAAGGTTGAGTCCTGATTTGAACTAAAAGTTTGCTCTACTTGGAAAGCAGGAATATTGACCAATTATGGTGAAAAGGGCATCCTATGTAACCCCCCCCAAAAAAAGCAAAACAGAAAGAAGAAAGGAAAAAAGGGGAGGGAGGGAAAGAGGGTTGGAAGGAAGGAGGGAGGGAAGGATGGAAGGAAGGAGGGAGGGAGGGAGAAATCATGGGAGGAAGACCAAATCGGGCATTTGGGGGTCAAATCATCCTTTTCAGAGGTCACCTACGAGAAACAGAGATGTACATTATAATTCATAACAGTAGCAAAATTACAGTTTTAAAGAAGCAACACAAATAATTTTATGGTTAGGAGTCACCACGGTATGAGGAACAACTGTATTAAAAGGACTCAGCGTTAGGAAAGTCGAGAACCACTGAAATAAAGCAACAATCTCGCCTGTGTAACTGAGAGGAGTTACCCTTTGTAGAAGACAGTCAGAGCCACTGATAACCTCATGCAACAAAACCCATGATTGGGACAGCAAAAATTAAAGATATGGCGGCAAATATGAGAGAGCACAGGCTGGGACACATGGGAGGAGCTGAAGGTAGGAAAGAAAAGGAGAAACTGTGGAGTTACATCTTAATTAAAGCATACTAATATTTCAAAAAAGATTCTGCCACTCAGAAATGTTTTTGTGTCTGAACCATGAGTCTTCCAAAGGAACCAGAGCTAGGATCCAAGAGTAGACAGGAGTCGGTGGTGAAGAAACTTGCAGATACTTCATTTGTGGAGCGCCCAGTGATCAGCTGCATGCAATTTAACTCTTTCATTTATCTACTTAAAATATCCTCTGGAAGTGACGAGCCATCTGAATCCATCAATACTCTTTCAATAGCTCCTGTTATCCCGTCACACCCAGAGAAGATGGACGAAGAAGTCTAAGAGAGGGAAGAGAGCTTATAATTGTGAGTGAAAACCCACTCTGGGAGGAGAAACTTCTTGGAGAGATTGAGGAAACTAGAATTGGAGAATGAGGCATGCCAGAGGGTCAGGGGAAAGAGAAAAGAAAGAACGTGGATCTCTAATTCAATGTAGGGAGAAGGGCTGTCAGATTAGGCTTTTTGAGAGGTGAGTTGAAATGTTGTGGATCACAGTGTGAACTGGGATGGTAAGGCCATGTTCAAGGGGATGTGGGAAGGAAGACTTTGGTTCCATGAGGTCCTGAAGGATCACTTCCCTCCTGGTTTATCACTCCTGTCAGGTATGCTGAGTGCCAGCTCCTGCCAGTGTTTCTGAAAGAGCCTTCTATAATTTACCTATGGCAGTCACCTGGAGAGCTCTGAGTTTCATGGCATAATTCTTTTTTTTTTTTTATTAACTTGAGTATTTCTTATATACATTTCGAGTGTTATTCCCTTTCCCGGTTTCCGGGCAAACATCCCCCTCCCACCTCCCCTTCCTTATGGGTGTTCCCTTCCCAACCCTCCCCCCATTGCCGCCCTCCCCCCACCAGTCTAGTTCACTGGGGGTTCAGTCTTAGCAGGACCCAGGGCTTCCCCTTCCACTGGTGCTCTTACTAGGATATTCATTGCTACCTATGAGGTCAGAGTCCAGGGTCAGTCCATGTATAGTCTTTAGGTAGTGGCTTAGTCCCTGGAAGCTCTGGTTGCTTGGCATTGTTGTACTTTTGGGGTCTCGAGCCCCTTCAAGCTCTTCCAGTTCTTTCTCTGATTCCTTCAACGGGGGACCTATTCTCAGTTCAGTGGTTTGCTGCTGGCATTCGCCTCTGTATTTGCTGTATTCTGGCTGTGTCTCTCAGGAGCGATCTACATCCGGCTCCTGTCAGTCTGCACTTCTTTGCTTCATCCATCTTGTCTAATTGGGTGGCTGTATATGTATGGGCCACATGTGGGGCAGACTCTGAATGGGTGTTCCTTCAGTCTCTGTTTTAATCTTTGCCTCTCCCTTCCCTGCCAAGGGTATTCTTTTTCCTCATTTAAAGAAGGAGTGAAGCATTCACATTTTGATCATCCGTCTTGAGTTTCGTTTGTTCTAGGGATCTAGGGTAATTCAAGCATTTGGGCTAATAGCCACTTATCAATGAGTGCATACCATGTATGTCTTTCTGTGATTGGGTTAGCTCACTCAGGATGATATTTTCCAGTTCCAACCATTTGCCTACGAATTTCATAAACTCGTTGTTTTTGATAGCTGAGTAATATTCCATTGTGTAGATGTACCACATTTTCTGTATCCATTCCTCTGTTGAAGGGCATCTGGGTTCTTTCCATTTTCTGGCTATTATAAATAAGGCTGCGATGAACAAAGTGGAGCACGTGTCTCTTTTATATGTTGAGGCATCTTTTGGGTATATGCCCAAGAGAGGTATAGCTGGATCCTCAGGCAGTTCAATGTCCAATTTTCTGAGGAACCTCCAGACTGATTTCCAGAATGGTTTTACCAGTCTGCAATCCCACCAACAATGGAGGAGTGTTCCTCTTTCTCCACATCCTCGCCAGCATCTGCTGTCACCTGAGTTTTTGATCTTAGCCAATCGCACTGGTGTGAGGTGAAATCTCAGGGTTGTTTTGATTTGCATTTCCCTTATGACTAAAGATGTTGAACATTTCTTTAGGTGTTTCTCAGCCATTCGGCATTCCTCAGCTGTGAATTCTTTGTTTAGCTCTGAACCCCATTTTTTAATAGGGTTATTTGTTTCCCTGCGGTCTAACTTCTTGAGTTCTTTGTATATTTTGGATATAAGGCCTCTATCTGTTGTAGGATTGGTAAAGATCTTTTCCCAATCTGTTGGTTGCCGTTTTGTCCTAACCACAGTGTCCTTTGCCTTACAGAAGCTTTGGAGTTTTATGAGATCCCATTTGTCGATTCTTGATCTTAGAGCATAAGCCATTGGTGTTTTGTTCAGGAAATTTTTTCCAGTGCCCATGTGTTCCAGATGCTTCCCTAGTTTTTCTTCTATTAGTTTGAGTGTGTCTGGTTTGATGTGGAGGTCCTTGATCCACTTGGACTTAAGCTTTGTACAGGGTGATAGGCATGGATCGATCTGCATTCTTCTACATGTTGCCCTCCAGTTGAACCAGCACCATTTGCTGAAAATGCTATCTTTTTTCCATTGGATGGTTTTGGCTCCTTTGTCAAAAATCAAGTGACCATAGGTGTGTGGGTTCATTTCTGGGTCTTCAATTCTATTCCATTGGTCTATCTGTCTGTCTCTGTACCAATACCATGCAGTTTTTATCACTCTTGCTCTGTAATACTGCTTGAGTTCAGGGATAGTGATTCCCCCTGAAGTCCTTTTATTGTTGAGGATAGCTTTAGCTATCCTGGGTTTTTTGTTATTCCAGATGAATTTGCAAATTGTTCTGTCTAACTCTTTGAAGAATTGGATTGGTATTTTGATGGGGATTGCATTGAATCTGTAGATTGCTTTTGGTAAAATGGCCATTTTTACTATATTAATCCTGCCAATCCATGAGCATGGGAGATCTTTCCATCTTCTGAGGTCTTCTTCAATTTCTTTCCTCAGTGTCTTGAAGTTCTTATTGTACAGATCTTTTACTTGCTTGGTTAAAGTCACACCGAGGTACTTTATATTATTTGGGTCTATTATGAAGGGTGTCGTTTCCATAATTTCTTTCTCGGCTTGTTTCTCTTTTGTATAGAGGAAGGCAACTGATTTATTTGAGTTAATTTTATACCCAGCCACTTTGCTGAAGTTGTTTATCAGCTTTAGTAGTTCTCTGGTGGAACTTTTAGGATCACTTAAATATACTATCATGTCATCTGCAAATAGTGATATTTTGACCTCTTCTTTTCCAATCTGTATCCCTTTGATCTCCTTTTGTTGTCTGATTGCTCTGGCTAGAACTTCAAGAACTATATTGAATAAGTAGGGAGAGAGTGGGCAGCCTTGTCTAGTCCCTGATTTTAGTGGGATTGCTTCAAGTTTCTCTCCATTTAGTTTAATGTTAGCAACTGGTTTGCTGTATATGGCTTTTACTATGTTTAGGTATGGGCCTTGAATTCCTATTCTTTCCAGGACTTTTATCATGAAGGGGTGTTGAATTTTGTCAAATGCTTTCTCAGCATCTAATGAAATGATCATGTGGTTCTGTTCTTTCAGTTTGTTTATATAATGGATCACGTTGATGGTTTTCCGTATATTAAACCATCCCTGCATGCCTGGGATGAAGCCTACTTGATCATGGTGGATGATTGTTTTGATGTGCTCTTGAATTCGGTTTGCCAGAATTTTATTGAGTATTTTTGCGTCGATATTCATAAGGGAAATTGGTCTGAAGTTCTCTTTCTTTGTTGTGTCTTTGTGTGGTTTAGGTATAAGAGTAATTGTGGCTTCGAGGAAGGAATTCGGTAGTGCTCCATCTGTTTCAATTTTGTGGAATAGTTTGGATAATATTGGTATGAGGTCTTCTATGAAGGTTTGATAGAATTCTGCACTAAACCCGTCTGGACCTGGGCTCTTTTTGGTTGGGAGACCTTTAATGACTGCTTCTATTTCCTTAGGAGTTATGGGGTTGTTTAACTGGTTTATCTGTTCCTGATTTAACTTTGATACCTGGTACCTGTCTAGGAAATTGTCCATTTCCTGAAGATTTTCAAATTTTGTTGAATATAGGTTTCTATAGTAAGATCTGATGATTTTTTGAATTTCCTCTGAATCTGTAGTTATGTCTCCCTTTTCATTTCTGATTTTGTTAATTTGGACACACTCTCTGTGTCCTGTCGTTAGTCTGGCTAAGGGTTTATCTATCTTGTTGATTTTCTCAAAGAACCAACTTTTGGTTCTGTTGATTCTTTCTATGGCCCTTTTTGTTTCTACTTGGTTGATTTCAGCTCTGAGTTTGATTATTTCCTGCCTTCTACTCCTCCTGGGTGTATTTGCTTCTTTTTGTTCTAGAGCTTTTAGGTGTGCTGTCAAGCTGCTGACATATGCTCTTTCCTGTTTCTTTCTGCAGGCACTCAGCGCTATGAGTTTTCCTCTTAGCACAGCTTTCATTGTGTCCCATAAGTTTGAGTATGTTGTATCTTCATTTTCATTAAATTCTAAAAAGTTTTTAATTTCTTTCTTTATTTCTTCCTTGACCAGGTTATCATTGAGTAGAGCATTGTTCAATTTCCACGTATATGTGGGCATTCTTCCCTTATTGTTATTGAAGACCAGTTTTAGGCCGTGGTGGTCCGATAGCACGCATGGGATTATTTCTATCTTTCTGTACCTGTTGAGGCCCGTTTTTTGACCAATTATATGGTCAATTTTGGAGAAAGTACCATGAGGAGCTGAGAAGAAGGTATATCCTTTTGCTTTAGGATAGAATGTTCTATAAATATCTGTTAAGTCCATTTGGCTCATGACTTCTCTTAGTCTGTCTACATCACTGTTTAATTTCTGTTTCCATGATCTGTCCATTGATGAGAGTGGGGTGTTGAAATCTCCCACTATTATTGTGTGAGGTGCAATGTGTGTTTTGAGCTTTAGTAAGGTTTCTTTTACGTATGTAGGTGCCCTTGTATTTGGGGCATAGATATTTAGGATTGAGAGTTCATCTTGGTTGATTTTTCCTTTGATGAATATGAAGTGTCCTTCCTTATCTTTTTTGATGACTTTTAGTTGGAAATTGATTTTATTTGATATTAGAATGGCTACTCCAGCTTGCTTCTTCTGACCATTTGCTTGGAAAGTTGTTTTCCAGCCTTTCACTCTGAGGTAGTGTCTGTCTTTGTCTCTGAGGTGTGTTTCCTGTAGGCAGCAGAATGCAGGGTCCTCGTTGTGTATCCAGTTTGTTAATCTATGTCTTTTTATTGGGGAGTTGAGGCCATTGATATTGAGAGATATTAAGGAATAGTGATTATTGCTTCCCGTTATATTCATATTTGGATGTGAGGTTATGTTTGTGTGCTTTCATTCTCTTTGTTTTGTTGCCAAGACGATTAGTTTCTTGCTTCTTCTAGGGTATAGCTTGCCTCCTTATGTTGGGCTTTACCATTTATTATCCTTTGTAGTGCTGGATTTGTAGAAAGATATTGTGTAAATTTGGTTTTGTCATGGAATATCTTGGTTTCTCCATCAATGTTAATTGATAGTTTTGCAGGATACAGTAACCTGGGCTGGCATTTGTGGTCTCTTAGGGTCTGTATAATATCAGTCCAGGATCTTCTGGCCTTCATAGTTTCTGGCGAGAAGTCTGGTGTGATTCTGATAGGTCTCCCTTTATATGTTACTTGACCTTTTTCCCTTACTGCTTTTAATATTCTTTCTTTATTTTGTGCGTTTGGTGTTTTGACAATTATGTGACGGGAGGTGTTTCTTTTCTGGTCCAATCTATTTGGAGTTCTGTAGGCTTCTTGTATGTCTATGGGTATCTCTTTTTTTAGGTTAGGGAAGTTTTCTTCTATGATTTTGTTGAAGATATTTACTGGTCCTTTGAGCTGGGAGTCTTCACTCTCTTCTATACCTATTATCCTTAGGTTTGATCTTCTCATTGAGTCCTGGATTTCCTGTATGTTTTGGACCAGTAGCTTTTTCCGCTTTACATTATCTTTGACAGTTGAGTCAATGATTTCTATGGAATCTTCTGCTCCTGAGATTCTCTCCTCCATCTCTTGTATTCTGTTGGTGAAGCTTGTATCTACAGCTCCTTGTCTCTTCTTTTGGTTTTCTATATCCAGGGTTGTTTCCATGTGTTCTTTCTTGATTGCTTCTATTTCCATTTTTAATTCCTTCAACTGTTTGATTGTGTTTTCCTGGAATTCTTTCAGGGATTTTTGCGATTCCTCTCTGTAGGCTTTTACTTGTTTATTAATGTTTTCCTGTGCTTCCCTAAGTGTGTTCATGTCTTTCTTGAAGTCCTCCAGCATCATGATCAAATATGATTTTGGAACTAGATCTTGCTTTTCTGGTGTGTTTGGATATTCCATGTTTGTTTTGGTGGGAGAATTGGGCTCCGATGATGGCATGTAGTCTTGGTTTCTGTTGCTTGGGTTCCTGCGCTTGCCTCTCGCCATCAGATTATCTCTAGTGTTACTTTGTTCTGCTATTTCTGACAGTGGCTAGACTGTCCTATAAGCCTGTGTGTCAGGAGTGCTGTAGACCTGTTTTCCTCTCTTTCAGTCAGTTATGGGGACAGAGTGTTCTGCTTTCGGGTGTGTAGTTTTTCCTCTCTACAGGTCTTCAGCTGTTCCTGTGGGCCTGTGTCTTGAGTTCACCAGGCAGCTTTCTTTCAGCAGAAAATTTGGTCTTACCTGTGGTCCCGAGGCTCAGGTTTGCTCGTGGGGTGCTGCCCAGGGGCTCTCTGCAGCGGCAGCAACCAGGAAGACCTGTGCCGCCCCTTCCGGGAGCTTCAGTGCACCAGGGTTCCAGATGGTCTTTGGCTTTTTCCTCTGGCGTCCGAGATGTGTGTGCAGGGAGCAGTCTCTTCTGGTTTCCCAGGCCTGTCTGCCTCTCTGAAGGTTTAGCTCTCCCTCCCACGTGATTTGGGTGCAGAGAACTGTTTATCCGGTCTGTTTCTTTCAGGTTCCGGCGGTGTCTCTGGCAGGGGTCCTGCCGCTCCTGGGCCCTCCCCCACGGGAGCCCAGAGGCCTTATACAGTTTCCTCTTGGGCCAGGGATGTGGGCAGGGGTGAGCAGTGTTGGTGGTCTCTTCTGCTCTGCAGCCTCAGGAGTGCCCACCTGACCAGGCGGTTGGGTCTCTCTCTCACCGGGTCTGGGAGCAGAGAGCTGCTGCGGGCCGGGATCTGCGGGTGTGGGACTTCCGGTAAACACAGAACGTGCCCGGTCCTAGAGAAATTCTGCTTCCGTGTGTCCCAAGTTCACCAGGCAGCTTTCTTGCAGCAGAAAATTTGGTCTTACCTGTGGTCCCGAGGCTCAGGTTCGCTCGTGGGGTGCTGCCCAGGGGCTTTCTGCAGCGGCAGCAACCAGGAAGACCTGTGCTGCCCCTTCTGGGAGCTTCAGTGCACCAGGGTTCCAGATGGTCTTTGGCTTTTTCCTCTGGCGTCCGAGATGTGTGTGCAGGGAGCAGTCTCTTCTGGTTTCCCAGGCTTGTCTGCCTCTCTGAAGGTTTAGCTCTCCCTCCCACGGGATTTGGGTGCAGAGAACTGTTTATCCGGTCTGTTTCTTTCAGGTTCTGGCGGTGTCTCTGGCAGGGGTCCTGCCGCTCCTGGGCCCTCCCCCACGGGAGCCCAGAGGCCTTATACAGTTTCCTCTTGGGCCAGGGATGTGGGCAGGGGTGAGCAGTGTTGGTGGTCTCTTCTGCTCTGCAGCCTCAGGAGTGCCCACCTGACCAGGCGGTTGGGTCTCTCTCTCACCGGGTCTCTCATGGCATAATTCTTGAGTCAGGACTTCTAGGGATGCACCATTAGACCTGTATTTAATGGCATCTTCCAAGTGTATTCTTATTAATGTTGGAGAACACCAAAATAACTCATCTGATCTGCCAGAGAGGTTTTCCTTTTTTTTTTTTTTTTTTTTTTTTTTTTTTTGCCAATTTTCTTTTTTTGGAGCTGGGGACCGAACCCAGGGCCTTGTGCTTGCTAGGCAAGCGCTCTACCACTGAGCTAAATCCCCAACCCCGAGGTTTTCCTTTTAAATACCAACTAAGGGGCCAGTGGAATGACTCTGTGAGTAAAGGAGCTTCCCACTAAGGCTGGTGACCCAAATTTAAACCTTGGAAAACACATAGCAGAAAAAAGAAAATTGTCACCTCATTTCCACTATGTCGTATATAGATACACAACTGTCACATGCCTAATAAGCCTCATATAGCAGTTCCACTTTATAACATACACATACATACATGCACACACACACACATACATGCACACACACACACACACACACACACACACACACACCATTGTGCGAGTGTTACTGTCATAATTGTACAAACAACTAAGAGGTTGACACTCAGAACTTAGTGCCTCATGGTGTCCATCTACATAGCAGCCCTAGGATTTGAAGTCGGATCTATGAACTTCAAATCTGATGCTTTCTACGGCACAGTGTGTGCACGCTTTCCTATTGGTTATATGAAATTAGGTGATGTTGTCCTAGTCCAGGCCTTGGAATTGTACCTTAATTGTAAGCTAAGGATGCAGGAGAAAATAAAAAGTGTTAAGAGCACAGGTCTTGAAAGTTCAAACCTAGAAACCTTAAAGTGACAGGAAATGTTGCCCCTTCCAGGTTTACAATAGATCTTTGTTCTTTGGTGGCAAACTGCACCAGCTGTCCTGGATGGATGTAAATGCATTCCTGACTTGCTCAGCTCTGCAGAGACCACTTCTCAATAAGATCCAGCATCCTCTGATGCTCCCCACTCCTTTCTTCTTCTTCTTCTTCTTCTTCTTCTTCTTCTTCTTCTTCTTCTTCTTCTTCTTCTTCTTCTCCTCCCTCCCTCCCTCCCTCCCTCCCCCCTCTCTCTCTTTCTCTCTCTCTCTCTCTCTCTCTCTCTCTCTCTCTCTCTCTCTCTCTCTCTCTCTCTCTCTCCCTGCCATGTCCTGGCTTATTTACTTATACTTCTGTCTCCATCAGCGCAAAAAGAGGGAAGAGAGCAGAGATAAAACTCAGTGAGCTTTGGCGGCTAGGCAGCTCTGTGAGAAAGAGTATGCAGCCACAATTTTCTACCTGACTTTGGAATTATGTGTGTGTTCCAATCACCTTTGTTGATTATGTATGCTGTAATCCCAGGACAAGGGATCTAAGTACCATATCACAATGTTGACGCAGCCTCTTAGCAGGCACATTGGCACTGCCTCCGTGCCATTAGCTATGATACATCATGAGTTTTTAAGACAGAGCATGGGTTATCCTAAACGCTCAGTTAGTCAGGAGTTAATAATCTGGGGTGTGAGTCTTGCAAGCCTTTTGCACCTTTTCTGCACCACGCTCATGCCCTGAAGCCACTCTCCAGCTTTAAATCTTCCACAATATTTACATAAAATGAAAACTGTGCTAACCTTTCTTCATGGCCATGGCTCTGGCTGTCAGCATGATGAGAGAAGGCAGTTATAAAGAATACTTCTTGTCACTGTCTGAGATGAGCTGATACCTCGGTGATGTAGCGTTTCTTGAGGAAGTCTCATGTGACTCTTTGGGAAATTGCACTGCCAACTTTTTTGATATCAATGATACCTATTAAAAGGAGCAATGCAAAGTCTGTGAGCAAACACATGCATGAGCTTATACAACGATGGTCTGATTATGACTCTTTTCTGACCAACTTAATGCAGGAAGCATGACAAAGATAGAGGGGAGACATTCACCAAGTTTGATCCAAAGGGAAAAAAGTTTAGCCCATGTGCATGAATATGTTTGCTCCTATTTTCCATATCATGTGATCATAGAGATACTGTTATAAATATTGACACAGGTGAAGACAATGTATAGGAATTTAATAAAAATTAAAGTAGAAGAAAGAAAGTATTTTTAAATTTTCACTCTTCACTTTGCCTCTCCAAGACGGAGAACAGCTTGTGTCAGCTATCTTGTGGAAGTGTGAGACCTGAATTCTGTCATTTTCTAAATCTTTCATTAAGTTGAACTCAAACCACCCCAGTTCTTTGACCAAGTGCATGGTGTGATTTACACCAACAGATCAGCAGTGTTAGCAAAACAACTTCAAGTCATCCAGTAAAGTAGTCAAGCAATGTAGCATGGCGTGGAGGTCAAGGGCTACTGCCTCCTATGAATGGAGCTCCTTTTTCTACCCACCCTTTGGGACTTTGGGGTCACTATAGACCCCAGAATGCAGTGGCTGAGAAGTAAAGTCAAGGAAGGGAAGCCAGTACCTCCACACAGATAGGAGTGGGGCAGGCTTCCCCTCCCTTTCTACCATTATTGAGTGACATCTGTCCATCCAGACAAGGTTAGGAGTTGGGCCAAATCCTCTAACACATGCTTTACCAATAGACTAGCATCACTCTATAACGTTGTGGAACTTATCACATTGCTACAGAGTAGGAAAACTATTTTCTGGTGTTCTTTATGTATCAGAACACATGCCCAGTCCCTTCTGAAACGTCTGGCCTTCAATACCCTTAGAATATGGGGGACTTGGAACATAACTTATTTGCTAGGGAAGTATATCACCTTGTGGAAACATGCAAATGAGCATGGATTTAACTGTCAGGCAGAAGTAATCCATTTCCTAGTGATAGATTCCTGAAGGGATATCTCTCTGCTTCTTTTCTAGTGCGTTCCTTTCTTCCTATAAGTTACTCTTATGAAAGACATAAGAATCACACTGGCTCAGAAGGATCTATAAATGTCCTAGAATAGAATTTATCACTGCCACCAAAATAAATGAAGAGATCGGGGGCAGACACCAGCTCTGGCTAACATCTAACCACCCGCATTGAATAAGAAGCCAGGCCCACTGGGATGGAGCACTGACTCGCTACCTGGTGAATCAGTTTTAACCAGGTGTATAAAAAATTGGAATGTATAAGACTAGCACCACAATAAAAGAAAGTAAGAAAAGAAACAGAGAAGTTCTGATAAAGTACAGTAATATTTTCTACCCATTCCAAGCCTATGGCCCAATCAAATACTGTGATAGGCCACATTGAATTTTTTCACATTTATTTATTGATTGTATTGTATTCTAAATCTATGCAGGGTTTTTGCCTTGTCTCGAATAAGAAGCTGTATCATTACTTTTCAAAGGATAGAAATATCTTAGAGAAATAGAACCTGACATCACTGACATAGCTTAGAATTAATTTCAAGCAAGTTGGGCTTTATACTTGTCTTGGTTTTAAAAATTCTCTATTTCCTTATTTTATTAATCCATAAAATGGGGTAATAATTACCAACTTATTTGAAAACTCCTTGGCCAGCACTGAAGATATTATAATATTATAGGTTTTATGTCCCAGGGGCAACTCAGGAGTGAATAATAATCTAAGTCTTCCGCCCAGTATAAGAAAAATAATATCGTGTGGACTTCACAGTGCGTGATTTTATTAAATCTAGACTTCATGTCTCCATGGCGAGTAGATCCCCAAAGCCCAGGCAGCAAAAACGTTAGTGCTGCCTCTGAAAAAAACCTTCACAGGATCTGAAAACCAGGCCCATCATCCACGGCCGTCATTTCGCGGGGAGCTTAGGTGTGGTGTGTTGTAAGGGCGGTCTGTTTTCCTTAAGATGTACTATCCATCTTCTCCAGGCCCAGAAATTACATCCTAAATAATTAAAGTCACCAAGCACCTGCACTGAGACTCCAGCTAAACCATTTTAATAGTGGGAATCTGGACAGTTCACAGAAGGGAGTGATGGGGGCCAGAATAGAATTCACCTCTGTTGTCCACTGGAGCCTGCTGGGCTTAGAATCATCTCCTTTATGGCTTTTCCTGGTGTTTCCAAAAGAAAAATGAGTCCACAACACCCTTATTCCTCAACATCCATCCTGATGCCGCTGGAGATAAGACGCCATGTGTCTGGCTGGCTCTGTTCTGTGTTAATATGTATGGTTAAGCGCTGCTCTTGTCCCAGGAATCCTAACTGACTCTGCACCTCACAGATGTAAAGGCGTGAGATATTAAACAAGTGAGGATTATGGATGCCATGCCTTGCAGGCCTCCTTTGAAGACTCCAGGGGATATGGAGGTGTTTATCTGTTTCCTCTGCTCTTTCTCCAGAGGCTTTGGCTTCATCAGGTGGATCAAGGCCACACTCCCCTATTCACCATGTCTCCAGCCTTGGCTTCCCCCACCTTTCTTCTACTCTCGCTTTTCTTAGTCCTCCTCCCCCACCCCGCCCCAGCTCTTAGCTTTATCCAGAACCAAATGTTCTACTTGTTTCTGGGATTCCCATTAGGGTAAAGAAGAGAGAAAGGTGTTAGGAATTCCCGCTGAAAGTCAACACTCCACTCACTCACAAATGCTCGCCATGTGCAGCAAAAATGGCCTCTTCCTCTAGAACACCTTTGTCTACACACTGGATGCTAAGAAAGGTCTTCTGTCCCAAAGTGAGAATCATTCAGCCATTATTGGGGTGAATCCTCAAGCATTCACCTCTCTGGGGAAGACGGTATCTTGTCTCTTAAGGTTGTCACTAAGAACAAAACAGTCTGCTTAACTGGTAGTCAAACACTTGGGTGTTGTCTGGGGTTCACATTGCCTCTCAAGCAACCGTAAGCAGCAGGACAGAAGCAATCCCATGAAAATCGTCTCTGGAATTCCTGAGGGTGTCGGGGCCCTGAACAATTGGGTAAGGAGTATGACATTTCTATGTGTCGGAGGAAGCAAGGTGAAGTAGCAGAGGGTTAGGTGCTCCCAGGATAAACCAGAATTTTTCTATGTAGCCCAGGCTGTCCTGAAATGTGCTCTCTACAGCAGGCTGTCTAAGACAGAGATCTGCCTACATCTGCCTCCCCAGTGCTGGGATTAAAGGTGTGTGCCACCATGCCTGGCTTCTTAAGGTATAGTTTTATATTTCTTTTGCCAGTACACAAAACAATAGGCTCCATTTGCATGTTTGTATGAGTTACTTACAGGTATATGTTTCTGTACCTTGCTCATATTTTTCCACTCCCACCATGTTGCCACGTGTGAAAAAAGATTCTTTGTTTTTCAATCATTATCCTGTCTTGTTCTTCCTTCTGGACAATTCTCTGCTCTTCACAACCTCCCTCTGTTTTCATGCCACTCGTGTGCGTGTGTGTGTGTGTGTGTGTGTGTGTGTGTGTGTGTGTGTACGTACATACATAAGTGTGTGCATCTTTAAGCATGCAGTTCTCTTCTGCAGTTTGCACTCTAATTAGCATCTGGCTCCCTGTGTCCCCTCTGTGGCTTTCTGCCTGCCTCTGCAACTCTTAAGGGAACCAGTGGGGAAGGGAGCTGTCTGCTTGGCCAGCCAGCAGCAATCCCTTTTTCTGCTCACAAAAGAGGCAGGGCTGGGTGGAGCAGATGCCTTCGTTCCATCTGCTGAAGAAGGTTATTTTCTCCACTTTGCACTTTGTCCCTCTTGAGACTGTGCTTTTAGGGCACCCTGGAAACTTCTAGATACCTGCACCAAGTCCATGTGGTGAAAACCAGATATATGTTTTGCTAATAAAAAAAAAGTTACTTGTTTGGATTCATGATTTTCTTGCTGGAAATAACAGAAAGACCGAGGTAAAACAAAACTCAAAAGGAGCACGCAATTGCAGTGTGATGGAAACTCCCCTGTGAGGGTGCTGTGAGCGTCGCAGAGATGACCACAGACAGCAAAGGGTTCAGAACTTTAAAAACCCAGTGGGCAAAGTAGCAGTGAGGTTTTGGAAGATAAATGACAATTAAGAATAAACAAACAAACAAACAAAAAAAAAACCCAAACAAGTTCCAGGTGGGCAGTTCCAGGCTTTCAAACTACACTTCATGCTATCCCACCAGCCATGTTCTGTGAAAGGCAGAGCTGATTGGCAGAGCAGATTAGATCCCACCTCCCAACCTTCAACAAACAACTCTGGCCAATCAGCAGCTAAGGACGAGAAAAGTCTGTCACCAGCCAAGATTACAGCTCCCCATAGGTGCGGGGAACTATTAGCATTTTCAATATTAAGGTATGTACACTTTCCAGGCATAAATGAATATAGACCATCGTGTGGTATAATCTTATACACACCTGAGACCAAAAAGCTCATGAGATACTTTTCTGCTTTCAATTCTTCTTACATCACTGTATTTGGAGTGATCAGAGGCCAAAGCCACATCACTTTGGGGTATTACCCATGTGGATGTGAGGCTGGGCCTTAAGAAAATAAACTGTTTTGACAGTCATGATGTGACCAGCAAGAACTGAGCCTAGAGTCAGAAGGCTCTGATGAGCAACTGGGGCTTTACCACCTGTAGTTCTCCTGAAACTTTGCTGGAAGGGGCTGTCCACTCCCTCTAGGTAATTGGGGAGTCAGTTTGTTGGTTTCAAACCTTGACCAACCCACACTGTAAACACTGTGGATTCTGGTTTTCAGCCCAAGGTTTAAACAGCCAACCTCTTCTCTGTCTCTGGCAAGTTGTTCTTGATCCCTCACCTTCCCACAACTCTTAGTTTTAAACCTACAGTTTGAGGTGAAAAATCTCCCTCTGCCTCAAATGAAGTGGACCGACTGGCACCTTTGGGATCCCCCTCTTATCATTTGTACCATTTAATATTCCTGAGCAAACACAGTATGCCAGGACTATAGCAAGCCACAGTCAGCATCTTGCCATCTAAATTAGACACCAATAGATCTACATAAAAGGGAAAAACAGAGGCAGGGGGTGAACGGTGAGAGGATGAAGCAAGGGAAAAGTCAGGGTCACACAACATTTCAGACTCCTGCTGAGCCAAGACTTAAACCAAGTGATATAAAATAGTCAGTAATGAATCTTTTCTTCTCTTTCTTCCCCTCTCTTTCTTTCTTGCCTGCTACAGAACTTAGGGGCAACACCTTCTCATGAACGGAATTCTTCTAAATCCCCACTCAGCTGCATTTTTCATCACCCTCTCCAGTCCCCACAGTCCCCCCCCCCCATGCACTTTTAGCTTGAACTCAGAGAGCCAGCAGGGAGGCCAGGGAATGAAAGTGTGGGGCAGTCTGCATGTCTAATCCCATGACAGACATGTGGTGAATCGAAAGGCCACCCCTGGAAGCATCTTTGATCTCTGGAGGCCTGTACACACTCTACTTCCCCTCCACAGGGTTAGTGCCTCTGCCCTCTCCCACCCTCTTGGGGCTCCCCACCCCAGTAGGACCCTCCTCTTTATGAATGCCCAGTGCTGCCTTTACCCAGATTTGCTTTTGCAGCTCATTCTTGTTCCTTGCATTGTGACTCTTTATCCTGTTAATTCTTTTTTGCTGTATATATTTACCCCATCCAACGTGAGACTGGGAAAAGGATCCTATCCACAGCTACAGGGAAATACTTAAGCATAAAGCCAAACAGATTCATCGGAATAGGAACAGAATCAATAATTGAACACTTTAATGAACTAAGGCAAAAAATAAATATTTTAAGTGGCAACACTTCTAATAACCTCCTGTTCGTGAAGGTTGTCCATGATCTGCCCAGAGGGACACTCCCAACGCAGGAGAGGAGCTGGGAGAGCTGCCCGGAGTTCTTGTGTTGTCAGCTTTCATGGCCCAGTTGGTTTCTCTCTTTTAACAAACAGCAAATAAAGCCCAGGAGCCCCTGTGATAAGCTCCAAGAAGGACAGGGAAATAACAAGACTGTATGCCCATCCTTGGAGGGAGCCTGTTCAAATGGAGGATCCTTTTCTCGGAGTTCCGAGCCACAGAGCATGTCTGAGACAGCGTGAGAGGCTCAGAGAACAGGTGATGTTGAGATGAAAATAGTGGCTGTAGTCCAGACAAACCACTCCAGGCCAACACGCTTCCACATGGAGAAGTTTTTTGGGATAGACAAAGGGGGTCGGGAGGGGAGAAGAGAGAGAAAGAAAAGTGAAAAGGAGAAGAGAGAGAAAGATAAGAGGAAGGGGCAGGAAAGAGCTGCCTTTTATTTGAAATGTGATGTAACTGCTCCTAGGTGAAGGTGGGAGCTGAACCAAAGGTATGCTGGGAATGTATGGCCGTTGCCATGGCAACAGATGCACAGCTGACCAGGTGATGTCACTGCTGGAGGTGAAAGCAGTTCCTGATGCCAAAAAGGAGGAGGAGGAAAAGGGGAGGGGTTAGCCGATGGTGAAAGGGGAATAGGGGCGCTGTGTCTCTTAACCTACTTCCTGCTGTCTTGGGGTGTCATCAATTTCGGGGTATAGCTGACTTTCACCATGAGGGTCCACTTGATAAACATTCGTATCAGGCTCCTCAGTGGCTGGTGGCTGGTAATCTTGCAACAAAAACTGATTAATAGTTTGGTTAGAAATTTTCTGTATCTATCTCTGAGGAATGGGCAAGATTAATGAGGCAGGGAGTGAATAGTAATGCCAGAAAGATGACTAGGAAAGGCATTATGAACGGGAGTGTGCACTTCCACATAGAGTTTTCAAAAATCCAGGAATTGGAGGCCTCGGCTTCCTTGGAATTCTATATATCTGATTGTAGCTCCTGGATTTTATTTCTCACTATCCCGGATTGGTTGACGTAGAAACAACATTCTTCCTGAAGGAACAGGCAAAGAACACCTTCTTTAGCTGTCAGGATGTCCAGCCCCCATCAGTTCTGAAACAACACAGCTGCCAAAGAATCAGTCTATTTCTGGATTGTAAGCATGGTTTCAGACATTTTTTAAAAACCATTGTCAACCTCGGAAGTGAACTCATTATATTGGGTCTTGGAAGTAGTCAGCCCTGCCGTTCCCGCACCAGCATCTATGGCTATTCCCACAGCGACCAAGAGTGGCACGACCTGAACTGCCCTCTTATGTGGGGCAGCTATCATATCTACAGCCGGGATTGTCACAGGCTTGTTTCCCTGGATTACCCCTAGTTCAAGGAAAAGGCTCACCAACGTGCAAACTCCTGATCAGCTGGCACGTAGGCAATGATATACTAAGTGCCACAAAGGATTGACATGTTTTGGACTGCCAGGCATTTTGGCAGAGATGGGGGGCATCAAGGATTGTGATTCTATTGCAATCTAGGGAGCCTAGCATTCCTCTTGAACATGTCCCAGATGTCTTAAAACAGTCTGCCATGCCAAAAAGAGGAATGGAGGAAAGGTATGGAGTCATGGCAACATCGGAGTCAGGGCAGCCGACAAAAGGTGATGTGAGGTTATTGGGCAGTATCACTGGAGAAGCTGTAAGGGGCAGCTGTGCGTTGGTTCCCAGGGTACACATAACCAGCAGTCTTTAAAGCGACCGGGTTGGGTGTTGCTGAGGTCAGGGTCTGAAGCAAAAGGTGAAATGACAAGTTAGTGCCATTTATGAGGGGGGATGTCAAAGAGGTAAGGACCTCAGAGGAGTGTTTGATTACCTCCCCTACTTTTCCTATATCTAGAGGTTGGGCAGTTGAGACATATTTCCTCTGAATGTGGATAGTGCTTATTGGGGATCCGGCTTTTCGGTAGAGCTTACCAACAACTCCTGTTTCCCACCTGGGATTCCATGGACCTTGTGAGTGTCTTGCATTGCTGACAGAAGTGATTGGTCCATGATCCTAGCATATGTATCTGACAAGACCAATATGGGCAGCCTCCATATCTGTCAGGTCATTTTTTACAATCATCTTTTTCCTGGTCAAAGAGAAAGCAAGTCAAAAGATCGTAATATTTAGATGGGATAACTGATGCTGGGATGAGAGCAATTGGATCCGTTCCTGACATCCGGCCATGGAGCGGCTTCCAGACCCTATTTGGAAATTCTGTTTAGCAAAGAGGGGTTCTGGATCTCACAGACTCGGGAGTCTACCTGAGTAAAGGAAGTGACATGTTCATGTTAGTAGGTTGATGGCTAGAGGAAGGAGCAGAGGGAGAGGAAGGAGCAGAGGGGCTGCTGTCAAGCTTGGGTTTGGGTAAATGGGTGGAGCAAAGGAAATAGAGGCTCTCAACTTAGCTAGAAGATCCCTTCCTAATGAGGAGACCAGGCATGTTGGCACTACCAAAAACGAATGGGTGAGAGGTACACCCCTAAAAATGCAAGTAAGTAGTGGGGTTTGATGAGGAAGACAACAGGGGAACTGGAGAGAGAAGTGTGTCTCCAAAACTCCATCAGGACTGAGGAAATTGCCCCAGTATCCAAGAGGAAAGAGATGGGCCACCCATCTCTAACCCGGGGCTCCCTGCTGGTGATGGCAGTGGTTGGGTCAAGAGAGCTCCGCCCCCTTCAGTCAACCATAGTCAAGCCTATTTGCCCCCTGCCTCATTAATCTTTCTTCCATATTCCTTCAGCGATAGATACAGAAAATTCCTAGCCAAACTATTAATCAGTTTTTGTTGCAGGATTACCAGCTGCTGTCCACTGAGGAGCCTGATACGAATGTTTATCAAGTGGACCCTCATGGTGAAAGTCAGCTATACCCCGAAATTGACGACACCCCAAGACGGCAGGAAGTAGGCTAAAAGACACAGCCCCCCATTCCCCTTTCACCATCGGCTAACCCCTCCCCTTTTCCTTCTTTTTGGCATCAGGAACTGCTTTCACCTCCAGCAGTGACATCACCTGGTCAGCTGCGCATCTGTTGCCATGGCAACGGCCATACATTCCCAGCATACCTTTGGTTCAGCTCCCACCTTCACCTAGGAGCAGTTACATCACATTTCAAATAAAAGGCAGCTCTTTCCTGCCTGCTTCCTCTTCTCTTTCTCTCTCTTTTCTCCCCTCCCCCACCCCGCCCCACCCGTCTCCGCCATCCCAATAAACCTTACCACGTGGAACTGTGTTGGCCTGGTATGGATTGTCTGAATGCAAGTTCTGATTCTGTATGGATTGTCTGAATGCAAGTTCTGATTTCCATCCCAACATTGGTGGCCCTTACAGAGAGCAGACCTCCCCACAACTGTGCCAGGCAGACGCTGTACACCTCCACCACTGTCACGGTGCCCCCACCTTAATTAGATTGCTGCCACAGCTTTTTCCAGGCTCCCTCCACCACCACCACCACCTGCCGACTGCAGACTTCCAACACGGGAGTTGAGTTACGCTGCAGCCTCATAGGACACACAGACTTCTACATGAACTCTTGCCCGCCATGGCCCACACGTGGTGCTCACTCTTGCCATGTGGGTCACTTAGTCAGACAGGCCCTCACCAACCATAAGGTTTCACGTTCCCTGCTACCAGACCGCTAAAATCCGCACAAACACTGGCGGATTGGTAACGTTTTTTTCCTCCAATTGTCAAGGAGGACCCCTAATTTCCCAGATAGGGCCTGGCCAACCTTTATGGGTAGGGGGTTGGTCCTCCACGGCCAAGGCCCAAGATAAGACTTTGACCCTTGGGCAAATATTCCTTCGAAAGGACTCTCAATCCCCTCCCCATTCAGGGCTCCCGCAGCCATTTAAAGAACTCCCAAGCCTGGGTAGAGACGCTTTCTGGTGAGTCTGGGACTCACCGAACATGGCCTCTAGAGGGTCTGAGTGACGACTTAGACATCTAGCCTGGCAGAAATTTTGAGTGTTGAGATTATTCTCAGAATGCTAGTACGAATAATTCAATACCTCCTTTCATGGGTAACTCATTGTCTTCGAACAAAATTTCAAATCTCTGAAATTACTGCCTTTGCAATAAGGTCTGGACTCAGTACCCATTAGACAATGGTCCCAAATGGCCACTTAATGGCACACTAATTCTGTAATCTTACGGGGTCTTCATACATACTGCCAGCGGTCTGGTAAATGGAAAGAGGTCCTCTATGCTCAAGCGTTGATTTATCTTCAGTCCAGCCCCTCTCTAAAGCAGACTGGGTTCCCATACCTCTAACTCGTCCACCTCTATTAAAGAGTTTCAGTATGTCACTCAATCTTATAGCTTGACTTTCCATGTATATATGATCCTTACTAATAATTTACTTCCTACTGAATGCCGGTGAGTTTGGGAGCAGACAAGAATACATGCAATTCACTAATCTCGACTCTGAAAACCCAGAAGGTAGCAAATTCTGATGACCTATTTCTTTTCCCAGAGCTACCCTGACATAAAAGACAAACTTAAAAAGCTAGAGGGGGGCCCTAACCCTACAGGCAGAAGGTTTGACGCTGGCCTTCAAAGTATAAAATGGAAGGGATGAGAAGGTTTGCAGACAAAAGCTACCATATGCTGACAAAGGCTGTCTGACCAGCCTCAGCTATTGCCCCAGACTCCTGGTCTTCTAATGCTAAGAGACCTCCTGGCTCCTGCCACAAATGTGTACAAGGAGGTCATTGGGTGAGGGCTTGCCCTAACTTCTGCAAGCTATCAGGAGGGACATTGGGCTATCGATTGCCCTCGTGTTACACAGAACAGAGGGACATCACTCCCAGATAACCCTCCAGCTGACTATCTAGCTTTGCTATGGATGACTTAAGGGCCCGGAGCTCCCTTGACCCAACATTGCACCGCCATTACCATCAGGGAGCCCCAGGGAGCCACCACAGTATGTAGGCGGCCCATCTCCTTTCTTTTGGACCCTGGGCCACCTACTCAGTCCTAACAGAGTTTTGGGGACACACTTCTCTCTCGTTCTCCTATTATTGGTGTAGGAGGACAACAGGTGATGCAGAAAAGGGTGTCCTGAGGGACATCTGCATAACTCTAGCCTAATGCCAGGGAGTGGCAAACCCTGAAAGGCAAGCAAGGGAAAGGCTTTTTTCAGTTTTCTTCTTTCTCCCCCATCCCCTAGGTTGCATTGTCTTCTCAATTCACTCCTCTTCCTTTCTAGGGTCTAAAATGATTTCATCCTGAGGGAGGAGGAAGTGGCCTAGGCAGGAGAGTGCTTGCTATGGAAACATGAGTCAACCCTCAGAAGCTACTGAAAAGAGTCATGTATCCTGGTGTGTACCTGCAATCTCAGAACTGGAAAGGTCCCAGAGGCTCAATACACAGTCAAACAATCAAGTTCCAGACCAAGCGAAAGGCTGCGCAAAAGCAAAGGGGATAAAACTGAGAGATAACAAACACCTCAAGTTGACCTCTCGCCTCCACAAATTCATGCATCTACAAACAAGAGCATGGCCTTCAAAGTGTACAATGGAAGGGACTTATATTGTAATTGTACCTCCAAAGAATGTTCTGATATTAAACCACTGAAGTCTCTCTCTCTCTCTTTCTCTCTCTCTCTCTCTCTCTCTCTCTCTCTCTCTGTGTGTGTGTGTGTGTGTGTGTGTGTGTGTGTGTGTGTGTACCTCAGTGGTACTGTAGTGGATCCAGAAGCTTGAGCCACCCGTCGATCATACTCCTACGGCCAATTAAAATTCCTCACCCTAACTATCTGACTCAGCTTTACTCTGGAGAAAACACTGAAGGAAAAGGGAGTACAGGGTCTCCCGGCCTGCAAGCCACAGAGTTTCATGCCAATGGACACCATCATATAAGTTCCAGAAAGGGAAAAAAACATTTCAGAATTCTTCCGGGTCAACTTTAATAAAACCTGTTTTGCACACCAAATATTAAACCTGGGAAAATGACAGCATGCGCTGCTGGGTAGTGAACCCAGAATTCCAGCCTCGTTCTGGTTCCAAAGCCATCTATGAAAGGACATCTCAGCCACAGTGTTCATAAAATACTAACTACTACCAAGTGTTAAATCATACTATCATTTTCAAATCTTATACTATTACAGATAAAAGCACTCAGATTGTACACTTATACCCAAGTCTTGGTTGGGAGCAGGTACCTTATCCACAATCTCTATGAGAGAGCAAGGCTAAGTTTTGCCAGCAGCGGTCAACATCCTACCAAGATCTGGACACTGATAATACAAATGACCAGGTATGGCTACTAATCTACAAGAGTCCTCCAAACTAAATTCTAATCAAAGAGTAAAAAACCCAAACCGAGGATATGTGCTTGCTTGTACTATAGGGTACTGGAGTGGAAAACCAACTTAGCTTAGCTACAGAGAAAATACAATTAGATGGGAATGTTAACATGCAGACATCTGTCATTACTTGTGGAGGGCGATGCTCTAATACGGGGAGGTTTTCTCTAGGAAAGCCTGCGAGGATGCTGGTGAATTTGACAGGCCTAAAATACAGCACCCTGCATTTCCTGCACGCAATCGGATTGGCCTCTTGATGGATACTTCACCGTCAGTCTTTGGAAGTGACCTCAAATGAAAAACAAACAAACAAAAAACAAAGTTTTTCAGCTCAGGTCCCCTGCAGGCCTGAGAGACTGCATTTGGTGAGAAGATCGGCACTCACAACCACGACAAATCCAAATAACCCGCTTGGGTTTGTCACCAGCAGCTCAGGACAGAGAGTATAACGCGTTACCGCTCATGTGGGGGTGGGGGCTTCTATCCTTCCTCTGTCCAGCGAGCACTCTTAAGTGAAAATGATATAATAATTATATAGCAGATGTTTCTTCAGCCTCTCACCTTCAAGCCACAGGCTTTGGGGAAAACATTTCTTTTCTATATGAAGCAGCTGCTTATGAACAAATATAAACTCAAATGGTACCAAATTTGTCTTGCATAAGCCTGTCCCATTCACACCTTAATACTATCAGACACTCAAACCTAGAAGAGATTGGTTTGGGAAAAACAACTAGTACTTTAAGCAATAATTTTCTAGTTCTACCGCCTTCAACGCATTTCAAGCTAAGCATCACTGATCAGAGAGCTTAGCAGCCACTCAACACACACATACTGAGTACCTACTCAGCCCGTTGAGGGGAGGGACAGTGTAGGTAGGAGTTCCTTGCTTGCTCAAGAACGTCAGGGCTGATCCGTCAGTTACAGAGTCAACTGAAATTCGTTGCATATCGTTAAATGTCCTGTATAGCTTGGACCTAACGTGGCTTTGTATAAAGATACAAAATCCAAAACCCAACATAGCACCCACAGTTCGCACATCAATATGAGAGGCACTTGAAAAATGACTGTTCAAAACAATCAAGTGCTTGGAGAGCAATTCGCCTACAGATTCATCATGAACTAGTAGCAAAACAAACAAATGTAAACTAGCTCAATGTATTTTTACTTTGATATATAGTATTTGGGCTATATTACATTCTCATTCCATTACAGAATTAAAGTGGTTTTTTGTTTTGTTTTGTTTTGTTGTTTTTGTAATACAGCTTCTGGCAAAGTTAAAATTGTGTGTGTGACTTTTTCAGCGCTTCTGCTGAACAGAACCATTTGACACTGCACTATCTCCTCGCCTTGGTTACTTGGTTTTATCTTGACAAGTTTCTAATCTTGACAAGTTTCTAATCTTTGCTACATGAAGTCTTGAACTCTCTATTCTGAGCCAATATTGCTAACATCTCCTTAGATACTCCCCATTCAGTATTCCATGTAATGTGTGTCTATTATTGCTTTTCTACCCCTGATTATTTGCACTATTTGTTTGCAAATTTTATATAATATGTTGGGCCCAACTTTCCAACTCTATCAAAGTTCTTGGAAGGCAATTATGCCTGAAATATCTCTATTTTCTGGATTGATTTCTAGCATAGTATCTTATGCAATGAGGATAATCAATAAATATTTATTAAGGAAGTGATAAATGAGTGAATGAATAAACACATGAACAAAATAATGGATATATGAATCAAGACATTATGTTATTTGCAAAATAATAGACACAGGGATCAATGGAATGAAGTAGAGACCACATAAATCAACTATATAAACACAGGCAACTGGTTTTTGACAAGACTACAAAGGCAATTTCATGGAAGAAGGATAGACTTTCAGCATAGGAAGATAAAACAACTGGAAATCCTTATGCAATGGAAATGAACCTAGCCATGGACCTTTCACATGTCAGAATTTCTGTTATGTGTCATAGATTTAGACATCGAATTGAAAGCTCTAAAACTTCCTGATGAGAACAGGAGAGAAGCTACAGGACTTTGGGTTAGATGTTACATTTTTAGATACCACACCAGAAGCATAATCAATGAAAGGAAAATTGACAAACTAGATATTATGAAAAGTTGATATTTTTACTCCATGAAATGTAGTGTTGGCAGAATGAGCAGACAAGATATGGGTTAATACAGAATATTTGCAAAGCATTTTATCTGATAAAAAATTTGTATTAAACAAATAAAGAAACAAGGAATCCTTAAAATTGAACAATAAGAAAATGAAAATCCGTGTTTTAAAAATAGACAAGACCTCTAACAGACACTGTATCAATGATGGCGTAGAGAAGACAAATACACAGCAGCTGCTGTTGGTAGGTAAATGTAAGTCGCCCAATGGCGTCTCCCACCTGAGAACAAAGCCAATAGCAAGTCAAAGGTCAGAGGGGAAGAAGGCAGGAAGAAATGTACATGACCAAGCACTAAAGTTGACACCAAATATAAAGTCGCAAAGTAGTAAGTATAAATTATACATCAAAATTAAAAACTTTTGTGCCTTAATATCAGGAAAGTAAAAAGCCAGTTCTAGGGAGAGGAGTCGGTTCAGTTGGTAATGTTCTTGTCCCACAAGCATGAGGACCTGAGATTAGATCTCTAGCCACATCAAAGCCAGATGAAGGGATGCAAACTGTAACCTCAGTGCTGGGGTGCTAACCAGGGCAGTCAAGAAGTGACCCCCATGATCAGTGGAAAGACCCTACCTCAAAAAGGAATAGAGAAGTGATTGTGAAAACCATCCAGTTATCATCCTCTGCCCATGTGTGTCTGCACGAGTAAGCATATCAATAAACACACACACACACACACACACACACACACATCTGTCCAATAATCACAGGCAAGGTCATCACAATCACAGGGAAATCCACAGCAAAGCACATGAGAACCACTGTAAAACAACTGATGTGGGCATAGATAACCTACAACATCAGGTGCAGGCATTGCTTGGTGACAGGCAGCAAGGTAGGGCAAACACCACCTTGGAAAACAATTTGTGAAAGTATAAAAATTATGAAAGATTATGAAAACTATAAGCAGACATCTAGCATATGATTCAGCATTCCTACTCTTAGTATAAAAAAGAGTTGAAAATATATGTCCAAACAAAATCTTATACACAGAGGGTCATGGTGCCTTCATGCATAGTAGTCAGGATATGGGGACACTCAAATACCTATCCTTACCTAAGGGGTAAACAAGATGTGATAACTCGAAACAGTGGGATATTATCCTGAACTGAAAATGAGCTGAAGACAAGTAAATCTGGAAAGTGTTATTGTTAAAAGAAGCTAATACATAGGAGGACAGGACTATGCACAATGCTGTTGCATTTATGTAGGATAATGTCATACAGGTGAAGGCCGATACAAGACAGAACGAGGCCTATTATTGGATGAGAAGGAAGGATGGGTGGGAGAAAGGTTTGAGGGAAGATGAGGGGGAGGAGGAGGGAGAGGAGGGGGAGGAGGAGGAGGAAGCGGAGAGAACATGGAGGCTGATGTTAAGATTCGCCTCTGCACATTTACAGGTTGTTATGAATATTATTAAGGGATGGATGTGTAAAGGGCTTTGTATGTCTAGGTGGGCAATTATATCTTATCAATTGGATCAGAGGTTATTGTGTTGTGTGTTCTTTCATGTGGCGAATTAAATCCAAGAGAGTGTGTGGTGGCTAGAGGCACTAGACTGCCATGGAATTGGGATGTATATTTCTGGCATGGTAGAAACCTGCCCTGGGACCTAGATGGGTAGAGAGATTGTTGTCAGGCTCAGAGAGAAGCCATTGACAGCGTGATGTGGGATGGAACAAAGTGGGTGAGAGGCTTTGCTACTGAAATGAAGATATCTACCAGATATCTTGGGGCACTTCGGTGCAGGATTTATATATTTTATAATTTTATAGCAACACATTTATGTGAAATGAACAGAAAGTACAAATCAATGCACCGAGGAATAGTAACTGTGGCCAAGGGGGAGGAAGAGTTCCTGCTAACATAGATTGTTCTCATCAGAATGATAGAAATATTCTCTAGGTAGATTTTAATAATGATGATAATCATATAAAGAGAGTGAATTTTTAAAAAGACTTATTTTAATTGATGTGCATGTGTGATTGTGTGTGTGTGTGTGTGTGTGTGTGTGTGTGTGTGTGTGTGTGTGTACATGATGAGTGCAAGCGTTTGCAGAATCCAGCAGAGGGCCTCAGAGCTCCCCAACAGTACAAATCATTGTAAGCTACCCCACAAGGGTATTGGGAGCAAAACTCAGGGCCTCTTTGATGGTAGTATGTCCTTTGAAACTCCAAGACACCTCTCCAGTCCCAAGAGAGTGAGTTTTACAGTATAATACACTGTATGATTTATATGTGAATAAAAGGTTAATATCACTAAATGCCTATTAAAATAGCTAAAATTCAAAAAGGCGAGGACAGTAACTGCTGCCATACAGAAGTAAGAGCTGTCCTTGTTTCCTGTGATAACATGCAATGATACAGACTATTTTAAAAAACAATCTGATGCTTTCTTACGATGCTAAATGCAGCCTTCCCACTTGACCCTCTTGCTCTCAGATCGTTGAAAATAAATTATGACGATTTGAGAGCATGCTTACATCAACACCTAAAGATGTCTGTGTCAGCTTTATCAATGTACTCTATAAACAGGAAGTAACCGTTAGTGAATGAATAAGAAAGACACCAAGTGACCAAAAAGAATCACCTACTAAGCCATGTAAAGATATTCTTATGTGTATTGGCAACTTAATACAGTTGATACAGCAATATCTTGATATGCAAATTAAGTTCAAACGGACAAAAGACCTTAATGTAAAAGTCAAGACTAGAACTTGTACATGAAATATAAGGGCAAAGTTTGATGATGTTACAGCTGATAACAATTTTTTTCAATACAACTCAAAGCAAGGGCAACAGAAGGAAAGGGGGTAAGTTACTTTTAGAATTTCCATGCATCCAAGAACATAATAGGTAGAATGTGAAGACAGTATACAGAGAGAAAAGAAAATACTTAGAAATCATACATTTAGCAATGAGTTAATACTCAGAATGTATAAAGAATTTTTAAAACTCCTAATTATCTAGTTAAACTGGAGAAAGAAGTTGAGGTGTTTCTCCACATACAGACGACTGATACATACAACTTGCTCAGCATCTGCAGTCATCGGAAGGAAGACGCAGACCACACCTGCAATGAGGCATCGCCTCACATCCACTATGGTCTCTGTTTTTCTAATTTGATTATTTTTATTCTGTGACAGTGTTGTGTATGTATATTGAATCTCGTCCTTCTTACTCCCTACCGCTCTGCCTCACCCCTTCCTTGTTAAGCTGGGACTCTTCTTCCAAACAAAGCCTTCACCATTTGATGCCTTCCAGGTGTCTGACCCCCTGGAATTTAATAGGATCACAGGCATGAGCACGGGTGAGAGCTTATTTACAACTCAGTAGGTGTGACCCTGGGGAAAATGAAACCTTTTCTCGACCCACCCAACCTTAGCAGTCAGTAGCCTCCTTAGGATGGCTGGGGTCTTACAAGCCCTTCTTTCATCCCTTCCACGATAAGATATTGAAGTGCAGGCCTTGTGCAGGTAACCACAAGTCACTATTTCCCAACCTCTGGCCTTTACAGTCTTCCTGCATTCTCAGCCATGAAGTTCCATGATCTTTAGAGAAGAACGTATATGGTGTCTTGTTTCAGCCCAAGCATGCTACTCTCACCTGTCCTCTGACCAGCTGTGCGTCTCTGTGTTAATTGCCATCCACTGTGGAGAAGGAGGGGGAGGAGGAGAAAAAGGAGAAGGATGAGGAGAAGCAGAGGAGGAAGAGGAAGAGGAGAGACAGAAGAGAAGGAGGATGAGGAAGAGGAGGAAGAAGAGGAGGAAGAGGAGAGGAAGAGGAGGAGGAGACACAGCTCTTCTGCTGAGGATTGAAAATATCAATCTATAGGGACTGACCCCCTGAAATTTAATAAAAATTTAATGCCTCCATAAGATATTGAAGTATCAAAAAAAAATCAAAGGAAAACAAACCTCATAATGGCTGAATATATCCAAAGACATAAGCCAAGTGAAGGAGCTCCTGACACTATGGTGGAACATTTTTGTTTTGAAAACAAAGAAAAGGTAGCATCATATCTTAAATATTTAGAAAGAGGATTGACATGATGTCCATCTAGCAAAGCAGGTGCCCCCTGGAGCATTTGTACCTAACTGGTGGAAACATAAAATACAGTTGCTATGAGACCAACGTGCCATTTCCTCAAAAATCATATATGCAAAGTGGCCAAGCAACGTCCAATTCCCGATTTATATCTAAAACAAGTGAAGGCAGAGGTTCAAAGAGTCACGAGTCCACAACTACAGCAGTGTTTTTAACAAGTGGCCCAAGACGGATGAACACTTAAATACATGTACACAGAGAAAGTTTAATGGCCTTAAAAGACACACAAAAGATGCTGACACATACTACAACCCAAAAGAAACTTGGCCATGCTGTGTTAAGTAGAAAATAAAAAGACGCAAAAGAACACATATATGTCCCATTCATACTCAGTCACTAAAGTGATGACGCTCACAGGGACAGAGGTAAACCGCCAGCAATATGACCTACAGAATGGGGACATGGGAATGTCCTTGTTTGCTTTTTTGATGCTGTGATAAACACTAGCTGACACCAGCTTGAGGAGAAGGGTTTATTACACCTTATGGTTCAGAGCTCATTACCAAGAAAATCCAAGGCAGAGCTCAAGCGGGGGCACAGAAGCAGGAACTGAAGCTGAGGCCATGGAGGAATGCTGCTTACTGGCTTGCTCAACTTTCTATCTTAAACAAGCCAGGACTGCCTGCCTGGAGGTGGTGGATGGTCGTGGGTGGGATAGGACAACAAGCTTGGCGAGCAAGTGATTGGCATTCCTCCGTGGTCCCAACTTCAGTTCCTGCCTGGAGGTCAGGCCTTGAGTTTTTGTCCTGACTTCCCTCAGTAATGGAAAGCAAACTAGAATGCAGAGGAAGCAGGGCCCCTAAATGACCAGTTGGTTCTAGAACTGGGAGCAAGTGGTATACAAGATGCCTCCATAAGACATTGAAGTATCAAAAAAAAAAATCAAAGGTAAACAAACCTCATAATGGCTGAATAAATCCAAGGACATGAGCCAAGTGAAGGAGCTCCTGATGCTACAGTGGAACAAATTGAAAACAAAAAAAGGTAGCATCATATTTCAACCTGAACTATGATAGGGTAATTTATGTGTATATGTGTGTGTATAAATGTTTATGTATATAATGTATATGTATATGCACACACACAAAAATAAGCTAAAGAAATCAAAAAATATCTAAAATATATATTAAAGTTACCAGTGATTTATTTAGCTTTTCCCCATGAAATGCAATTTAATTATCCATTCCTTAAACATAACTTGGTTCATTGTGACTTCTTCCAGAAGAATACAGGATAGCAAATGAAGCCTGAAGGAACACACCAGAGAAAGCCTGGCAAATGGCAAAAGCTAGAGACAAACACTGACACCGCTCTTCTGACAAGGTCAACGTCGTGATTATAACACACCCTTTGATACAGTCTGAGGAAGGATGACATTCTACACTCATGGACTTTGTCTCTCAAACCTATAACTCTGAAACAATCACTCGGAAAACACAAGACAACTCTGAAGTGAAGAACACGCTACAGGGCACCAGGTCTGCCCTCTTTCGAACAGCCAAGATGATCAAAACCATGGGAAATTTGAGAAATTGTCAGAGCGACGCAGAACCTAAGGAGATCTGACACGTGAATTAATGCACTGTCCTGGATGGGAAATTGTAACAGTATCAGGCACGCGAGGAAATAAGAATGAACTGTGGACTTTGGTTCATAGTAATATATCAATATTTGTTCATTAATTGCAACACAAGCGCAGTATGTTGGGTGACATGGGAAGGTAACAGGGGGTATATGAGAGCCCTCTGTAATGCCAAGGTAAATTTTCATTAAATATAAGGTCATTTGAAAATTAAAAGTTTATTTAAAAGGTTTTAATCCTGCTGAGAGACCAGGAAAAATTGAATTTTCGGTCATCTATTCCATGCCTAGTCCTTGCCCATCTCTTTCAATCCTGGAAAAGATGTTTTGTGAAGGAGGTTTCTACAGAGCAGCTTGCCCAAGAGGCGTGAAAGCTCTGTGCTCTGCCTCCATGTTGTAACCTAGTCCCTCCTTCCATTGGGTTCTTCTTCTGTATCCTGAAAGATATCCTTTAACAGTAATGAGTAATGTGGGTAAATCACTTCCCTGGATTCTGTTATCCACTCTAGAAAAGTGAAGTAAAGCTCAAGGGGCACCCCAGTCTAGGACAGACTAGTCAGAAGTACAGAGGACAACCTCATATGATTGCCATCTGATATAGGCAAGGCAGGGTATGGTCATGGTACTATAAAACCAAACCCTAAGCCTGTAGAATCTGATCGTATCTCCAGTGTCAGAATTGAGCTACCTTGGGCGATATTAGCTGATTTTCCCTGTAGAACAGTCTCTGGTGGACTAGACAGCCACTTCTGTTAAAAGTGTTTTGGGTAGAACAGAGAGATCAGACAAGCACACGTTTTGCTTTTCTTCCCTATATTTATTAACTACCACAGCTTGGATGAGCATCCCCAGAAAGGCTTATGTATTCATTGGAGGGGTACACTTGACTCATTGAAAATGGCACTATTAGGAGGTGTGGAGTTGTTGAAGGAAGTGTGTCATTGTGTAGGGGAGCTTTGAACACTCCTACTGTTTGAGCTCCCCCCAGGGCAGAACAGTGTCTCCGCCTGGCTGTCTGTGGAAGACATCTTCTAGCCGCTTTCAAATCAGGATGCAGAACATCTCTAACTTTCACTGCAGAGTCTACGTGCCCGCTGCCAGGCTTCCCCCTCTGATGAAAATGGACTGAACCTCTGAAACTGTAAGCCAACCCTGATTAAACGTTGTCCTTTACAGGAGTTGCCTTGCTCATGGTGCCTCTTCACATCAGGAAGAGCGTAACTCAGACAGGGGGTAATGGAACTTTTAAGGCCCCAGCGGGTGAACAGTCATGAGGGAGAAACTGTTCCCTGAGAGCAAACATTGAGATTCTGGCTTACTCCTGCCTTTCCCTCTTTCATTTCCTGGTTAACACAAGATATGTGGCTCCCTTACGTCACACTTGCTGCCTTCCCCCAGGGTCAAATGCAGTGGGGGTGACTGGCTACCCCTCGAATATCTGAAACCACAGTACAAAATAAGCCCTTTCTCTATCTAGGTTGTTTTTTCTCAGACATTGTGTCCCCGTAACAGACAGTTGATGTCCCTATTACCTTAGGGACGGAAAGCTAACACATGACCTATGCCAGCAACTCTTCCTGGGCGGAACTGAGCTGGCCCAATCCTTCCTATTCCGATGGACAGGAAGAGTAAAACTCAGCCTTTACTATTTTCTGATTTCCTAAGGATGCTTTTCTTCCTAGTCCCTCTCACGCTGAACATGAGCCTTACGTTTTCCCCTACACCCTTACTCCTGACACTTCTGCGACAATTCTTACACGTCTGTCCTTTTGATAAACAAACATGAACAGTATCTAAAATACTCGGGGCAAATATTGGACCACAAGTGTACATGCAAAGAAATTCTATCTCTTTTGTTTCAAAGTATAGCTCAGACTTCAAGTTCCCGCAAGATAAAAGATTTTTTTCCCTAACATGTCCATTTACAGCATTCTTTTGTTTGTTGTTTTGTGGGGATTGTTTTGTTGTTGTTGGTGGTGGCGGTAGTAGGATTTTTTTTTGGTTTTTATATTTTATTTTGTTTGTTTGTTTATTTGTTTTTCAAGTCAAGAGGGTTTTTTGTGTACCTAGTTGTCCTGGGACTCACTTTGTAGACCAGGCTGGCCTCGAACACAAGAGATCCAGCTGCCTCTGCCTCTGAGCTCTGGGATTCTTTAATCCCATGGGCCACCACTGCCCAGCCTATTAACCACATTCCTGAGAAATGACCTGAGCTACATTTTATAAGCAAAAGTTAAACAAAGGCAAACTAAACTGTTTAATATCGGAGACAAAAAGGAGATCACACACAGAGCCTTATGGAATATTAAAAATACATAAAGACGTAATTGACAGAGTAGTTGCAAGTAAGCATAGTCAGAGACTGTTATTAAAATCGAGTCACACTTCTAATTTCTACCTGAAGCCCATTAAGCTAAGGGTTGCCTCCAAAATGTCAAATGGCCATTGTGGAGGAATTTATTGCAAGAGACGTAATCCCCAATTCTAGCTGGTAAACCAAACTTTACGGAGGACTCCTGGACTTTTATAATGATGGAATACCACCTGAGGCATCGTAAACTTATAATCTCTTAGGACAAATCGCCTTTAAAATTTCACCCTAGTATCCAATTCCGCATTGAAATGAATAGAAGTCCCTGAAGAAGTCACATGACACACCGGTTGTGTGGCATTCAGCCTTCCATTAGCGTGACCTCAGGCCCACCTCTGCACTGGCTGTAACAGCGTCTCAGAACACATGTGCTCCTGAATGGTTTACGCTTAAACCCATACAGCCCTTAGGTAATAACTACCTGTTTGAAATCTGCTATCATGGCCTCCCTGTGTGTTCTCTATGTTGCTCTGCTATTATCCCAAAGGGACCTACCTATAAAACTCAAATCGTCGATGTCACTAAACAAACCTCACAAATCCAGTTCAATGGTATGTGGAGAAGTCCGGTTGAAATGCTGTAACGGTGGAAGTCCGAATTAACTTGGCCTTCTAAAAAGATTATATTACAGGCAAAGCCAGGCTGGCCCGTGGAGGAGTGTTGGTCGACTCTGTGTTCTCTAAAGAGTGGGAACAAGCGTAAGTGTGTCTGGAAAGCCCCTGGGGTGGGCTGGAGTCTGGTTACCATTTCCTCTTTCCTGAGGTGGATCATTGCAGCCTTGAAGACCCAAGGACAGAGGCCAGCTCAGTGTCACGCAGTTGCAGCGGCTGGACAGCTGGTGATCCCTCCCCTCCCTGCTGCTGCTTTTGAAGTGGCTACAGGAAACTCCCAGCTATGCCTACTCTACCCCTTCCCGGGGAATTTTCCATCCCAGAGAATGTTAAATGCTACCAGACCCGCAAAGGATCAGGTTCAGAGGAGACTGATGCCATTTGGTATTTTGCTGCTACTGGGAAGATAGGCAAAGGAAGGAATTGTATCACAAAAATCTTGTTCTTAGATTGAGTTGCTTTACTTACACATAGGACTGTTTTGCCTACCAGAGTGTACACCACCTACATGCAGTGCCTGTACAGACCAGAAGAGGGCAGTAGATTCCTTAACATCCAGCAGTCACATGTTACCCTGCGGATGCTGGGAACTGAACCCATGTCCTCTGCAAAAGCACAAGTGCTCTGAACCACGGCGCTGGCTCTCTAACCTCTATAGCATGAAACTTTTAAAGGCTTATGGTCAGTATTTTGATGATATCCTTAATCCCAGCACTCAGGAAACAGAGGCAGGCAGATCTCAGCGTTCAGGGTCAGCACGGACTTGTGAACTCCAGGTCAGCCAGGCTGACACGTAGAAACCATGTCTTGAAAAAGGCAGCAGGGGTTGGGGATTTAGCTCAGCGGTAGAGCGCTTGCCTAGCAAGCTCAAGGCCCTGGGTTCAGTCCCCCGCTCCGAAAAATAGAAAAGAAAAAAAAAAAAAAAGAAAAAAAAAAGAAAAAGGCAGCAAATAAATAAACAGATAAATAAATGAAGCAAACAAATAAAGGTGTTGTCCCACCCCCCTTCTCACGCTAATTCCAATCTGAAATCTGTTATCATCCATTACATTTCTTTTGCATGACTTTTTTAAACTGCCATTTTTGAGTCATTTCATTGGGCTGCACCCTGGTGCGTTTTACTTGACAATGTTTTTGTTTGTGGGTTCGTTGAACTTGGATGTGTGGACTTATAGGTTCCGCCAAACCTGGAAAACCTGTGGTTATAGTCACAACTCCTCCTAGTAACCCGTTACAATCAAAAAGCTTGTAATTTATCGATCAGATTTATATCAACAAATCCTCACCCCACAAAACGTCCACACAATAAACACTGAACCAATTAATATCAGTATAAACTGCCCACCTAGATAAGACAAATTGTCCTATAAAAATCCATCCCTTGTGAACTATTCATAACTACCTGTGGCCCTTTAAGGACACACAGATCTGGGTCATCATTCTCTGCCTCCATTTTGCTTCTTCTCCCCTCTCCTTTTCCCTCTCCTTTCTCTCCAAAACTCCATGCCTGCCTTACTTTTTCATTGCCCAATCACAGGCCTTGTCTTATCCTGTGCCTGCCTTCACCTGCATGTAGACAGCAGTCCCCAGTTTGTCATCTCCTCTCTGTGGAATGTTTGCAGATCCAACTCACATGTATATGTGGCCACTCGGCATTTCCCAGGATCCACTGCCACTCTTCATTTTTAAAGAATGTTTCTCACAGTGTGGTCTAGTTCTCTGTTCTTTTTTCCTCTGGCGTCTACTACACATCTCACCAGCTTTCACTTTAGACTTTTTGCTATTCATCTTGTTCATCCTCTTTCTCCCTCTCTCCCTCTCTCCCTCTTTTCCGCTTCCTCTCTCCCCCTTCTCCCCAATCTCGATGCAGGGTCTTATGTAACCCTTAAGCTTGGTATACAGCAGAAAACAACTTTGAAATTATTTATGATCCTCTGCCTCCCGGGTTCAAGGATTACAAGTGTACATACAGTATGTGGTTTTGAGAACTGAACACACAGCTTCGTGCACAGTAGGCACCCTCCCTCCTAACTGATCTCTACCTCAGTCCACGTTCATGTTTTGAGGTTTGTGTTGATTCTTTCAAACCTTTTCCACTTCTCTATTTAACTTCCTGATGATATAAAATTAAGAGTTAATGATTATTTAAAGTTCCCCTTTGCTAATTTGGCACCAGTCGTGAGTCCCTGTCAATTGGCTGATTGACTTCCTTGTTATGAATCCCACATGTTGGAAATTTGACCTTTCGAGTGCTAGATATTTTTTGTACTCTTAGGATGTTCCAACATTTCATACTGGAAGAAAAATACATTGTGCAAGCCATTTGCTCCTGTTGGTTCTGGAGCTGGTAACTTTATTGGATGGGACAGGGACCATGCTCAAGCCAGTGTCCTCATGGCTGAGAACTCCTCCTCCCTGCCCTCATTTCACTTGGTGTCTAGCATGGCTGTTGAGTTTCTCTGTGCTGGCTGAAGGGGGAAAGCTTGCTTCTCAGCTCCGCATCAGCAATAAGCCCCGTTTCCTTCAATCCAGTGGTCTCCTAGCCTTCCTCCCACACAGTATCTAGCAGTGCTGGAGACATTTTGGGGTCCTCATGATTATTTGACGACATAAGTAGAGTCCAGGCTTGCTGCTGAACAGCCTGCAACACTAGACAAACCTCCCGACCAAACAAGCCACTGAAGATGTTGCTGGTGCCAAACTGAGGAACTGTGCCCCCACCCTTCCAGGTTGCTCCCCAATCTTTTGGTAGTTTTCTGAACCATATCTGTGCTATTCCTACTTAATACACGAAGGACCCTGAACACATCTCTGTAGCTCATCCCTGGTTGCCTCTCTTCTTTCTAGTATCTACCATATTTTTTTTCTTTTTTTCAGAGCTGGGGACCGAACCCAGGGCCTTGCGCTTCCTAGGCAAGCGCTCTACCACTGAGCTAAATCCCCAACCCCTTAGTATCTACCATATTAACTTGTTTTCTCTGGGCTGGGTGGTCTGTCTGCACTAGACCTTCTTAGGGTTCCCCTCCTTGCATCGTGATCTGGAAAGATTCTAGTATATTCAGTATGAGATTTTAGACTCTTCCCAGTAAGTCAGTCTCCTGTTACCCCATCTCAACTATAAACTTAGTCTTTATACTCCTTCCTAAATGGCTTTGATCCTGCCTTCCTTTCCCTGTTGGCTTGCCAGTGTGCAGCAAAGGACTGTTATCTATGCAAGCTCATAGTATTTGCACGTCTGCAGGCCTCAAGAGCAGCTGTGCATGCACGTGTACCGCAGCACTGAGCCCGCCCCGACCGTCTACACCTCCACTCACCTTTCCTCCGTGGCTCTTCCTGGGATTCTCTTAGGGCTCTTGAATTTTTAAAGTAGTTTACCCAACAAGTACTTTAAAATTTCAAAAAAGTAAAATGCCCTTGGCCTAAGAATTCATATGCCAGTTGTAAGTTTTATTTGATGGTAAATGGTTGAAATAGATGCCCTGGAGAGAACTGAGCCTTTCAGCAGTGCTGGCCTTAGGCGAAATTGTTAAGTAGGTGAAGTGTATCTTCAGGGAACTCTTGGATTCTGTGGCCTCCCTCCTGCATGCCAGAGCCCGAGAGTTCTCTCTCTTCATGTTAGGGTGAGCACTGCTCTCCGTGTTTCCAGTTATTTTTAACATTCGCTTGTCAGTGACTGGTAACAAATTTTTACTCTTCTTCAAATGTTTGCATTTTCATACAGAGCAAAACATTAAAGCAGCCAGAGAAAGCGTGGTTTTAACTCCTCTGACTAGAAGTGGAGGAAGGTGATTCAGCAGAAAAGAACTGGTAATTGATTGGTGATGTCTGCACATGCAAACAAAGGGAGTGAGAGATTTGCCACGTCTGCCCTAATCTTGATGAGTTCCTCCTATTGGACAGTTTCCAAGCACTAGAAATCAAGTGTAAAAAAGACATTGGGGGGTAATTGAAACTCCTTAATGACCTTGAAATCAGCCCAAATAGGGCTATTGTCTGGCATCACATAAAAAGTTAAGAGTTGAGAAAAACCAAGTGTAACCAGAACTTAGTGAAATGTCATAGGTAGAATACAATGCCACAGAGGTCCTTTATGTGGATGCTTTGCTGAGGTGCAGCCTTAGAGAGTAGCGCTCTCTGCTCCCACTTCCTCCTTTAACCGTCTTCTTTAGGCTCACACAGTAACCCATAATGAGCACCCCAAAGCACTACAGCCTGTCCGTGTTACACTCTTAAGCAGGAAGACCTGCTGAAGCCCCCAAAGTGTCCTGCTTATTTCCAAGGCGTGCGACACCTCTATAAAATACCAAGTAGCTTCAATGTTAGAGTATAATTTGACATTTCTGTTTGTCTTCTGTTATTCCGAAAGATGGGGGATATAGTGTTTTCTATTCTGTAGTCCTAGAAAGGATCACAGTTCTGGCTTGGCAGCAGTGAGATAGACCCCTTGCTAACTGGCAGCTTGAATGGGATTCCCCAGGGCCTGGATGATGGAAGGAGAAAACACTCCTACCAGTTGCCCTCTGATCTGTGCGCACACACTGGAGGATATGTGCACCCACACAGGTACACACACAAACACATGCACACATGCACACACACACACATGCATGCACGCACGCGCACGCAACTCGGACACAAAATGAAATGTAAAAAAAAAAAAGTCTAGGTTGACTTCAGTAAAAGACTGTGGGATAGAGTTCTCTGCACCCAAATCCCGGGGGAGGGAGAGCTAAACCTTCAGAGAGGCAGACAAGCCTGGGAAACCAGAAGTGACTGCTCCCTGCACACACATCTCGGACGCCAGAGGAAAAAGCCAAAGACCATCTGGAACCCTGGTGCACTGAAGCTCCCGGAAGGGGCGGCACAGGTCTTCCTGGTTGCTGCCGCTGCAGAGAGCCTGTGGGGAGCACCCCACGAGCGAACCTGAGCCTCGGGACCACAGGTAAGACCAAATTTTCTGCTGCAAGAAAGCTGCCTGGTGAGCTTGGGACACAGGAAAGCAGAATTTCTCTAGGACCGGGCACGTTCTGTGTTTACCGGAAGTCCCACACACACGGATCCCGGTCCGCAGCAGCTCTCTGCTCCCAGACCCGGTGAGAGAGAGACCCAACCACCTGGTCAGGTGTGCACTCCTGAGGCTGCAGAGCGGAAGAGACCACCAACTCTGCTCACCCCTGCCCACATCCCTGGCCCAAGAGGAAACTGTATAAGGCCTCTGGGCTCCCATGGGGAAGGGCCCAGGAGCGGCAGGACCCCTGTGCCTGAGACACCGCCGGAACCTGAAAGAAACAGACCGGATAAACAGTTCTCTGCACCCAAATCCCGTGGGAGGGAGAGCTAAACCTTCAGAGAGGCAGACAAGCCTGGGAAACCAGAAGTGACTGCTCCCTGCACACACATCTCGGACGCCAGAAGAAAAAGCCAAAGACCATCTGGAACCCTGGTGCACTGAAGCTCCCGGAAGGGGCGGCACAGGTCTTCCTGGTTGCTGCTGCTGCAGAGAGCCCCTGGGCAGCACCCCACGAGCAAACCTGAGCCTCGGGACCACAGGTAAGACCAAATTTTCTGCTGCAAGAAAGCTGCCTGATGAACTCAAGACACAGGCCCACAGGAACAGCTGAAGACCTGTAGAGAGGAAAAACTACCCGCCAGAAAGCAGAACACTCTGTCCCCATAACTGACTGAAAGAGAGGAAAACAGGTCTACAGCACTCCTGTCACACAGGCTTATAGGACAGTCTAGCCACTGTCAGAAATAGCAGAACAAAGTAACACTAGAGATAATCTGATGGCGAGAGGCAAGCACAGGAACCCAAGCAACAGAAACCAAGACTACATGCCATCATCAGAGCCCAATTCTCCCACCAAAACAAACATGGAATATCCAAACACACCAGAAAAGCAAGATCTAGTTTCAAAATCATATTTGATCATGATGCTGGAGGACTTCAAGAAAGACATGAACACACTTAGGGAAGCACAGGAAAACATTAATAAACAAGTAAAAGCCTACAGAGAGGAATCGCAAAAATCCCTGAAAGAATTCCAGGAAAACATAATCAAACAGTTGAAGGAATTAAAAATGGAAATAGAAGCAATCAAGAAAGAACACATGGAAACAACCCTGGATATAGAAAACCAAAAGAAGAGACAAGGAGCTGTAGATACAAGCCTCACCAACAGAATTCAAGAGATGGAAGAGAGAATCTCAGGAGCAGAAGATTCCATAGAAATCATTGACTCAACTGTCAAAGATAATGTAAAGCGGAAAAAGCTACTGGTCCAAAACATACAGGAAATCCAGGACTCAATGAGAAGATCAAACCTAAGGATAATAGGTATAGAAGAGAGTGAAGACTCCCAGCTCAAAGGACCAGTAAATATCTTCAACAAAATCATAGAAGAAAACTTCCCTAACCTAAAAAAAGAGATACCCATAGACATACAAGAAGCCTACAGAACTCCAAATAGATTGGACCAGAAAAGAAACACCTCCCGTCACATAATTGTCAAAACACCAAACGCACAAAATAAAGAAAGAATATTAAAAGCAGTAAGGGAAAAAGGTCAAGTAACATATAAAGGGAGACCTATCAGAATCACACCAGACTTCTCGCCAGAAACTATGAAGGCCAGAAGATCCTGGACTGAGGTCATACAGACCCTAAGAGAACACAAATGCCAGCCCAGGTTACTGTATCCAGCAAAACTCTCAATTAACATTGATGGAGAAACCAAGATATTCCATGACAAAACCAAATTTACACAATATCTTTCTACAAATCCAGCACTACAAAGGATAATAAATGGTAAAGCCCAACATAAGGAGGCAAACTATACCCTAGAAGAAGCAAGAAACTAATCGTCTTGGCAACAAAACAAAGAGAATGAAAGCACACAAACATAACCTCACATCCAAATATGAATATAAAGGGAAACAATAATCACTATTCCTTAATATCTCTCAATATCAATGGCCTCAACTCCCCAATAAAAAGACATAGATTAACAAACTGGATACGCAATGAGGACCCTGCATTCTGCTGCCTACAGGAAACACACCTCAGAGACAAAGACAGACACTACCTCAGAGTGAAAGGCTGGAAAACAACTTTCCAAGCAAATGGTCAGAAGAAGCAAGCTGGAGTAGCCATTCTAATATCAAATAAAATCAATTTCCAACTAAAAGTCATCAAAAAAGATAAGGAAGGACACTTCATATTCATCAAAGGAAAAATCCACCAAGATGAACTCTCAATCCTAAATATCTATGCCCCAAATACAAGGGCACCTACATACGTAAAAGAAACCTTACTAAAGCTCAAAACACACATTGCACCTCACACAATAATAGTGGGAGACTTCAACACCCCACTCTCATCAATGGACAGATCATGGAAACAGAAATTAAACAGTGATGTCGACAGACTAAGAGAAGTCATGAGCCAAATGGACTTAACGGATATTTATAGAACATTCTATCCTAAAGCAAAAGGATATACCTTCTTCTCAGCTCCTCATGGTACTTTCTCCAAAATTGACCATATAATTGGTCAAAAAACGGGCCTCAACAGGTACAGAAAGATAGAAATAATCCGATGCGTGCTATCAGACCACCACCGCCTAAAACTGGTCTTCAATAACAATAAGGGAAGAATGCCCACATATACGTGGAAATTGAACAATGCTCTACTCAACGATAACCTGGTCAAGGAAGAAATAAAGAAAGAAATTAAAAACTTTTTAGAATTTAATGAAAATGAAGATACAACATACCCAAACTTATGGGACACAATGAAAGCTGTGCTAAGAGGAAAACTCATAGCGCTGAGTGCCTGCAGAAAGAAACAGGAAAGAGCATATGTCAGCAGCTTGACAGCACACCTAAAAGCTCTAGAACAAAAAGAAGCAAATACACCCAGGAGGAGTAGAAGGCAGGAAATAATCAAACTCAGAGCTGAAATCAACCAAGTAGAAACAAAAAGGACCATAGAAAGAATCAACAGAACCAAAAGTTGGTTCTTTGAGAAAATCAACAAGATAGATAAACCCTTAGCCAGACTAACGAGAGGACACAGGGAGTTCGTCCAAATTAACAAAATTAGAAATGAAAAGGGAGACATAACTACAGATTCAGAGGAAATTCAAAAAATCATCAGATCTTACTATAAAAACCTTTATTCAACAAAATTTGAAAATCTTCAGGAAATGGACAATTTCCTAGACAGATACCAGGTATCGAAGTTAAATCAGGAACAGATAAACCAGTTAAACAACCCCATAACTGCTAAGGAAATAGAAGCAGTCATTAAAGGTCTTCCAACCAAAAAGAGCCCAGGTCCAGACGGGTTTAGTGCAGAATTCTATCAAACCTTCATAGAAGACCTCATACCAATATTATCCAAACTATTCCACAAAATTGAAACAGATGGAGCACTACCGAATTCCTTCTACGAAGCCACAATTACTCTTATACCTAAACCACACAAAGACACAACAAAGAAAGAGAACTTCAGACCAATTTCCCTTATGAATATCGACGCAAAAATACTCAATAAAATTCTGGCAAACCGAATTCAAGAGCACATCAAAACAATCATCCACCATGATCAAGTAGGCTTCATCCCAGGCATGCAGGGATGGTTTAATATACGGAAAACCATCAACGTGATCCATCATATAAACAAACTGAAAGAACAAAACCACATGATCATTTCATTAGATGCTGAGAAAGCATTTGACAAAATTCAACACCCCTTCATGATAAAAGTCCTGGAAAGAATAGGAATTCAAGGCCCATACCTAAACATAGTAAAAGCCATATACAGCAAACCAGTTGCTAACATTAAACTAAATGGAGAGAAACTTGAAGCAATCCCACTAAAATCAGGGACTAGACAAGGCTGCCCACTCTCTCCCTACTTATTCAATATAGTTCTTGAAGTTCTAGCCAGAGCAATCAGACAACAAAAGGAGATCAAGGGGATACAGATCGGAAAAGAAGAAGTCAAAATATCACTATTTGCAGATGACATGATAGTATATTTAAGTGATCCCAAAAGTTCCACCAGAGAACTACTAAAGCTGATAAACAACTTCAGCAAAGTGGCTGGGTATAAAATTAACTCAAATAAATCAGTTGCCTTCCTCTATACAAAAGAGAAACAAGCCGAGAAAGAAATTATGGAAACGACACCCTTCATAATAGACCCAAATAATATAAAGTACCTCGGTGTGACTTTAACCAAGCAAGTAAAAGATCTGTACAATAAGAACTTCAAGACACTGAGGAAAGAAATTGAAGAAGACCTCAGAAGATGGAAAGATCTCCCATTCTCATGGATTGGCAGGATTAATATAGTAAAAATGGCCATTTTACCAAAAGCAATCTACAGATTCAATGCAATCCCCATCAAAATACCAATCCAATTCTTCAAAGAGTTAGACAGAACAATTTGCAAATTCATCTGGAATAACAAAAAACCCAGGATAGCTAAAGCTATCCTCAACAATAAAAGGACTTCAGGGGGAATCACTATCCCTGAACTCAAGCAGTATTACAGAGCAATAGTGATAAAAACTGCATGGTATTGGTACAGAGACAGACAGATAGACCAATGGAATAGAATTGAAGACCCAGAAATGAACCCACACACCTATGGTCACTTGATTTTTGACAAAGGAGCCAAAACCATCCAATGGAAAAAAGATAGCATTTTCAGCAAATGGTGCTGGTTCAACTGGAGGGCAACATGTAGAAGAATGCAGATCGATCCATGCTTATCACCCTGTACAAAGCTTAAGTCCAAGTGGATCAAGGACCTCCACATCAAACCAGACACACTCAAACTAATAGAAGAAAAACTAGGGAAGCATCTGGAACACATGGGCACTGGAAAAAATTTCCTGAACAAAACACCAATGGCTTATGCTCTAAGATCAAGAATCGACAAATGGGATCTCATAAAACTGCAAAGCTTCTGTAAGGCAAAGGACACGGTGGTTAGGACAAAACGGCAACCAACAGATTGGGAAAAGATCTTTACCAATCCTACAACAGATAGAGGCCTTATATCCAAAATATACAAAGAACTCAAGAAGTTAGACCGCAGGGAAACAAATAACCCTATTAAAAAATGGGGTTCAGAGCTAAACAAAGAATTCACAGCTGAGGAATGCCGAATGGCTGAGAAACACCTAAAGAAATGTTCAACATCTTTAGTCATAAGGGAAATGCAAATCAAAACAACCCTGAGATTTCACCTCACACCAGTGAGAATGGCTAAGATCAAAAACTCAGGTGACAGCAGATGCTGGCGAGGATGTGGAGAAAGAGGAACACTCCTCCATTGTTGGTGGGATTGCAGACTGGTAAAACCATTCTGGAAATCAGTCTGGAGGTTCCTCAGAAAATTGGACATTGAACTGCCTGAGGATCCAGCTATACCTCTCTTGGGCATATACCCAAAAGATGCCTCAACATATAAAAGAGACACGTGCTCCACTATGTTCATCGCAGCCTTATTTATAATAGCCAGAAAATGGAAAGAACCCAGATGCCCTTCAACAGAGGAATGGATACAGAAAATGTGGTACATCTACACAATGGAATATTACTCAGCTATCAAAAACAACGAGTCTATGAAATTCGTAGGCAAATGGTTGGAACTGGAAAATATCATCCTGAGTGAGCTAACCCAATCACAGAAAGACATACATGGTATGCACTCATTGATAAGTGGCTATTAGCCCAAATGCTTGAATTACCCTAGATCCCTAGAACAAACGAAACTCAAGACGGATGATCAAAATGTGAATGCTTCACTCCTTCTTTAAATGAGGAAAAAGAATACCCTTGGCTGGGAAGGGAGAGGCAAAGATTAAAACAGAGACTGAAGGAACACCCATTCAGAGCCTGCCCCACATGTGGCCCATACATATACAGCCACCCAATTGGACAAGATGGATGAAGCAAAGAAGTGCAGACCGACAGGAGCCGGATGTAGATCGCTCCTGAGAGACACAGCCAGAATACAGCAAATACAGAGGCGAATGCCAGCAGCAAACCACTGAACTGAGAATAGGTCCCCCGTTGAAGGAATCAGAGAAAGAACTGGAAGAGCTTGAAGGGGCTCGAGACCCCAAAAGTACAACAATGTCAAGCAACCAGAGCTTCCAGGGACTAAGCCACTACCTAAAGACTATATATGGACTGACCCTGGACTCTGACCCCATAGGTAGCAATGAATATCCTAGTAAGAGCACCAGTGGAAGGGGAAGCCCTGGGTCCTGCTAAGACTGAACCCCCAGTGAACTAGACTATGGGGGGAGGGCGGCAATGGCGGGAGGGTTGGGAGTGGAACACCCATAAGGAAGGGGAGGGGGGAGGGGGATTTTGCCCGGAAACCGGGAAAGGGAATAACACTTGAAATGTATATAAGAAATACTCAAGTTAATAAAAAAAAATGTTTTAATAATGTAAAAAAAAAAAAAAAGACTGTGGGATAAGATCGGGGTTGGGAGGGGAAAGAGATTGAGTTCTTCCTGCCTGTCAGGAACTGTGCTAACAAATTTTCTCAGAAGTTTTCTCCTTAGTTTGTACTAAGACTTCACAGAAGACTTTCTTTACAACCAGTTACTTCTTGTCACCTGAAGTTGCTGGACCCCACTGGCCTGCAGATGTGAACAGACAGGGTTGTGAATTATTGGTTCAGAGGTGGTGTCTGTATCCTTCAGGCTGTCTGTTCTCTATTGCCTGACCCCTGGGGACATTCAAAGACATTGCCCAATGACCAAGGTTTGTGGGTTTGTATCTTCCTACCTCAACATTCTGAAAGGCCCCCGGCCACTGCTCTGTTGCTAGGGTGTTTCAGGAGAACATGAACACCTTCTTGGTGCTTGAATATCCATAATTCCAAGGACTGTGGTCGGTTCCTTCTAGTCTTGATTCTGTTGTAAAGAGATGATTCATCTGTATGTGAGGAAGGAGCTGTTTCTCCTCAGCTCTCCATCCATGATTGGTTTTTCTACCTCTGAACATATTACTTGTTTATCAAGCAAAGGAAGGCAGATATGGAGGGAGGGAGGGAGGGTGGGCAGGTGAAAGTCAGGAAAGGAGAGGAGGGAGGGAGGGAAAGAAGGAAAAGGGACAGAGGGAGGAAAGGACACAAGTCTTTAAGCTTCTGCTGCAGATATTCTTGGTCTTGGATTGGCTGAGAAAGATAACTTGGATTTTTTTTTTTACAATTCGTCCAACAGAGGCCTTTTTGACAACTTTATGTATCCCCTGCCACTAGCCAGGCCAATAAATTCATGCCATCAAAGATCTGAGGGAGAAGTAGAATATGTCCCCCAACTTCTCGTCATTGTCCCCTGGCTCTGAGCCCATGATAGGGTTGATTAGCTGCCATGGACACCCAGGTTCTAACAGTGGAGGGAGCTGACCGTGAGGGGTCAGACTACCGGCTTGAAGTCAAATCTACAGCAGACCATATCCTGCACAGCCCCGTAAGTGGGCTTTCCTGGAAAAACTTACTCTATCTTACTGTGTGAGGTGCCTCCAACCTCTGAGGAGTCCGTAGCTCTCTTGGATGCTTCCTAAGTGTATTTCCACAGCCATAAATTTTTTGTAGCAGGTGGCAGAGTGTAGGCTGCTCTTGGATCAGCTTACACAGAGTCCCAAGTTCTCGCTAGCTTTGCTGCATTTTGTGCGATCTTTTTAATCACAAAAAGATCTGATCTTCGGTGAGGTAAAGGTGAGGGGAGTAACATCGGTAAGGAGGCTGTTGTCATAGAAGTGGAGATGTTCCTGCCATTCAATGGTATTTCCTCCTTCAAATGGTTAGCAGGAGGAGGGCCATGTGTCTCAGTAAACTGGAAAGGAAGGGATGGTGTTAGCTTTTTTTTTTTTGTTTGTTTGTTTGTTTGTTTGTTTGTTTTTGCCTTAGCTAATACCTGAGAGAAACTATTTTAAAAACAGGATGAGTCTGGGAAGGATTGAGGGATCAAGGACTCTAGAAGAAAACCGAGTCAACTAACCTGGAACATTTTGGGGCTTCTAGAGACTGAACCACCAAGACAAGCAGCTTGCCTTCATGTGGGTCCCATAATGACTGGTGTGGGGGCCACCTCTGACTCTGCTGCTGGCCTTAGGGTCCCCTTTTCCTAGCTGGGCTGCCTTCTCTAGCCTCAGCTAGTGAGGATGCACTTATTCCTGATGCGACTTGACGTGCCTGTGTGGGTTGGTATCTGAAGGGACTGTCCCTTCTCTGAGAAGAGGAGGGAGTAATGGGGGAGGAAGGGGAGGATGGAACCGAAGGAGAGGAGGGAAAGGGTGGGCCGTGATTGGGATGTAAAGTGAATAACTAGACTAATGAAAAAGAGTGGGATGGTTTATTTCGGTTCATTGTTTTGCAAATTTCAATTTAGGGTCTATTGAATTCAGTTTTTAGCCTCTGATGAGATAGAAACAACCAGAAGAAGGGAATGGCGGAAGAAAACAGTTCACTTCACAGCAGCTAGGAAACAATAAAAGAGACAGGAGAGAGCCAGGAATCAGACACCCATTCAGAAATGTGCCATTTGCTGTGAGACCCCCACCTCTTAACACGCAGTTCAGCTATGACTTCATCATGGATTAATCTGATAATATGCTTAGTGCCCTGTGATCCGATTGGCCTTAAATACCCTCGACAAGCTGGGTACATTTACAGAAGACATTGTGTGCCCAGATCACCACAATGATGAGATCACGTTTTGTTGTTGCTTGGTTGTTTTTTTTTTTTTTTTCATTTTTTCTCATTGCTGTGACAGAATACTTGACAAAAATTACTTTTAAAGATTTTAGTTTGGCTTACAGTTTGAGAGCACAGTCCATCATGGCATACAAGGGTGTGCATGTGTGCCTGTGTGTGAGTGTGTGTATGCCTGTGAGTGTGTTTATGCCTGTGTGTGTGTGAATATGAGTGTGTGTGTGCATGCATGCCTGAGTGTATGTGTGTGCGTGTGTGCATGTGTGCCTGTGTATGAGTGTGTGTGTGCCTGTGTAAGTGTGAGTGTGTATATGCGTGTGTGTCAGTGTGTGTGTACATGTGTGTGTATGTGCATGCGTGCCTGAGTGTGTGTGTGTGCCTGTGTGTGAGTGTGTGTGTGCATGTGTGTGTGTGCATGCGTGCCTGAGTGTGAGTGCGTGTGTGTGTGTGTGTGTGTGTGTGTTTTGGGAGTGCGATAAAAGCAACTCAAGCTGTGCACTAGGAACAGGACTGCCATCAGGAAGCAGAGAGAGAGAGAGAGAGGAATGCTGGCAATCAGCTCAGGCCCAAATCCCATGGCAGGAAACAGAGCCACCCACAATGAGGTGAGTCTTTCTAGCTCAGTTAACACTGTGTAAGCCTCATAGACTACCCGCACCACGCCCAGAGGTATGTTTCCAATTGATTCTAGATCCTGTCGAACTGACACAAATCATTATTAACCATAAAGTTGGCAGATAATGTGCCTCATCTGCACAAAACTTAGGCTATATGGTGATGAGAAGCCATCGGCATGCTATAGGTGTCAGCTCACTCAGAACTATAGGGAGTCTGCGTGTTCCAGCACGTGCCCACTAGATAGCAGCAGCTAAACACACGCACACACACACACACACACACACACACAAACACGCACACAAACACAAACATACACACACAAACACATACACACATACACACACACACACAAACACGCACACAAACACAAACATACACACACAAACACATACACACATACACACACACACACACACACACACACACACGACTGCTTTCTGTACTTACCAAAGAGAGGGTAAGAGAGATAAGGAAAGGCCAGAAAAAAAATGCCTTTTGCCCAAAATAAATATTTCTGATTCAATAAAGTTGGGGAAAAATTCCATGCATAGATGACTTGACTTTTTAAAAGCTACACAGTGTGTCTGTCAAGGTTTTGATAATTGTTAATATGTCTTGATGGAACTATGTGAATATACTCTTCAAGGTAATAATTAATTCCCTAGGGAGAGCACTTATTAAAAAAATCATGTTACCAAAGAGGAAAGAAAATACTGAAAAGCTAAGAAATCACTCCATAATCCCACTGACAGTGAAATCTTTCAAAAGACTATAAAGGAAAATGAAGGCTCGCAGTGTAGGCTGCTGAATAACAATTGAAGCTTCGGATGAGAGTCCGATAGCAATATTCCAATCGTGTCACATCCCACTGAAATGGTCCAAGAGTCTCTCACAAGGTCCCTACAGCACAAGGGTGCTTGGTGTAGCCACACGGAAAGGTGAGCAGGAGTACGGCAGGTTACACACAAGCCTGAGGAGGCAGGAGAGCAAAGTGTGCATCTGGAAGTACAAGACACACACAACCGAGATGGTGTCCAATAGCGGGTGCATGCATGCGTGCGTGCATGTGCGTGGCTTTGTGCTTTATTTTGTGTCTGATAAGGTCTCACTGTGTAGCTCTGACTTATCTGAAACTCCTTATGTAGGTAGGAGCTGGCCTCAAATTCACAGTTACATCTGATTCTGTCGCTTCAGTGCTGGGATTAAAGGTGTATGCTTCGTGTGTGTGTGTGTGTGTGTGTGTGTGTGTGTGTGTGTGTGTGCAACATATAAATTTCTAATGACGCCTGCATCACCATATATATATATATATATATATATATATATATATATATATATACACACACACATATATATATTTAATGTTTAAATTCCTGGTAATACACATGATAGAAACCACAGTTGTTTAGTTTTTCGCAGTTCTGTAAAGGAGGTATAATTTTATTATTGTATAATTCAAGTTAACTTCTATTTGTACTTCCAAATGGGAGAGAAGGCAGGAATGTGGCCATCTTGAGAGTTCTGTTATCCTCTTCTTCTGCAGAGCTCTGAGAAGCAGATGATAGAGATGGCTATGCAGTATTCTTGAGGGATTGTCCCTTTCTCCTCTTATTCAAGAGACATTGTGCCACAGAGATTGACTTTGCGATGTCCCAGTACTGCTTGTAGCTCCGCTTCCAATAACACTGGCCGTGAGTAACACCTGGCAGTGTGGGATCCCTCAGGAGTCTCCACAAGGTTCTTCAGAGACCCTCGGCCTGCAGGCCGCAGGCAACCACAAGCTCTCTGGGGCTCACAGTACTGGGGACCAGGATCCTGTAAGGAAGGAGGCGTGGAGTCTCTCTGCTCCGGTGGCCTCCAAACTTGCCAGAAACCTTCCGTGGCACTAAGCGACTCTGTTCCTCCTCTGCTCATTTTTCTCCCCCCCCCCAGGTTGTAGGGAGCTTTGCTTCAATCCGAGGGGAAATGCCTATTTCTCTTCTTCAAATATTTTATCTGTCTCAATATTAAATTCTCCAAGAGTTTTGAATAAAAGCAAGAGGCAATCTGCCCTGTCATATTCTTCTTCTAAGCCTGTGAACCTCCTGGAAAGTGATGTGTTCTGAGAGGGGAAAGAGAGGACTTGGAAGGACCGAATGAAATAGTGAGAACGCCTTTAAAAATTAGCTCTGTCGTAAGTCGGTGTGCGGCAATGACCACGTAGATTTATCTGAGGCTAAGGGAAGATGAGCATGCTTAGAAGACAGCGGCGGTCTTCTGTGGTGAGCAGCCCTAGTAGCAGAAGCATCTCTTATAGTGCTGGGTCGGAGGCTATACACACAAATATGAAAGGCAGTAGACAGTCTCGGACTTACTCCTTTCCGTTGCTATGCTGAGGGTCAAACCCAAGGCCTTGAGCAGGCTGAGCAGGCCCTGGCCTCTAAGTTCTACCTCAAGCCACAATGTTCCCTTTGTTTCACACCGAATCCCTCTTGTGATCCATTTTTATTCCTTGTAGTCTGTGAAAATGATGGAGCGGCACAGGCAATTCTTCAGCTAATTTTCTGTGTAATTTAAAAATGTCTTTCAAACAATATTGGGGCCTCCCACCCCCTGGGGGTGGTAGTGGGGCAAACAGAATGGAAACTCCATGCGAAACAAACACAAAGTGTTCGATATCGTGTAAAATATAGATTTAGGAAATTTTTAAATTGCGGTTAATTGACCTAGTGACTATTGTGGTTCTCCTGAAGTCATTAGGAGATGTCTTGTAAATGAGCATTTAATAAGTTTTTTTAGAAAAATCTCTCACCGCACAGCCCACAAAAATCTTAGTAAGTCTGTTTCTAAAGCATCCACCAAATATCAGTAGCCGTTTAATTTGAATTCAGCATTTATTAAGCTTCTACTCCACAATGCATGATACCCTAATGCCATAATTTTATTCTGTCTCGAGAATAATGTAGAGAGGGCATTGCCCACTTTTCAGTTGGTGACACTGAGGCCTGAGGAGGCAAGTGATTTGCTCATGCTACAAAGCTGGGCATCTGGGATTACTATTCCAAGTCATGTGTTTTGTCTGTAATTCTAATGTGTGGTCCACCACCAACCTCTGGCTAGTGGCTTTGAGGTGGGCCTAAAGGAGTCAAAGGTGAGAAATGAATGGGTCTAATTTGCTCCGCAAAAACCTTGGACAGATAAAGGAAGCAGGTAACTTAAAAGTAGCTTTGGAAAAAAAAAGAAACTACCCAAGGTGTTCTTCACAAAGGAGTCATCAAAATTATCTGGAGACTGATGGAGGGCAGCTCTCCCAGTCTGTAGCTCCAGGAGTTGCAGCAGGTGCGTTCCTGCTGGGGTGAGGCTTATATTTTGAGGGACATAACCCCAATCAGTAGGGATTTTTGTTTTTGTTTTTTAAAATAGGGTTTCATGACCTTGGTGCAGTGGCACACCCTGATATTTCTAGCACTTGAGAGGCTGAGGTAGGAGGATTACAGAGCGCTAGGGCATCCTGGGCTGCAGTGAAAAGCAACGAGCAATCAAAGAAACAAAACAATGTAACAAGGCACAAATGTTTGAAAACAGTGAGGCGAGTTGACCTAACGCAGTGCGAGCTGAAGAGGCCGGGGAGAGGCAAGAGCTTGAGGCGCTGAGAGAGGTGGAAAGCGACAGACTCAGAACACAGCTACAAGGTAACAATACTGTTAGTCTAGAAAAGCCAAAGACAAATCCTGTAAAAAGAAAATGGCTATTAGGGTGGAGAAAGGAGTGGAGAAGAACAAAATGACAGAGGCTCACCCACAGGATCTTATTTTGGTTTTAGTGACTGTTTTTCCTTATTCCAGTGATATTAAAATTGTCACCAAAGTTGGGTATAGCCCTTCAAGAGTAATCGGAGCTCGCAGACATTCCCACAGCAGATGGACAGTTAGACAACATAGGCAGAAAATGTCACAGACGAGTGAGCAGCAGGGATGGCTTATTTGAAATGTAAGACCTGCTACCACCCATGAGTTTATTCAACTCACTTTTCAGCCTGTGAGAATAAGCTTATTAATTATTCCGTTGAAACTGCAATGAGGAGAATATTTGCTGATGCTGATGTCTCCTATCTGCTGGACCATTTTGTTTTCACTCATCCATCAACAATGAGGTCAGAGAGCATCACACGCGGAAAGTCCATTCGCTATAACCTATAGACACCGGGACAAGGGAAGTGTCAAAACAACATTTATTGCCATCACCCACGCATGCATCTGCCATTATTCACGAGAAGCCAAGTCTCTTGGGTCTAACCGTGTCACTTGCCTGAGATGTGAGCGGAGTCTAGAGATGATCACAGCTAACTGTGGCTCAACCAGGGTGGCCGAGGAAGGGTTGATTAGGTCCGTGACCATGTACTTCTGGTATATTCCTTAGGAAGTATTTATTGATTGACTGCGTTCACCTTCAATTAGAATTTTGAAAAGTTACTCAGCCTCCTGGAGGCTCATACAGGCGGTCTTGGTAGAAGACCTAAAGAGGATGAGAAACTGTAGAGAGAAATGGGAACCAGGACAGAGACAGTGCTGGCATGGAGGGCTCACTGAGAGTCTAGAGAACTTTTCCCTTAGGTCTTCTGGACGAGATGGGCGAGTCTATCCATTGCTGACTCTTCCAGAACAGCAGCGGGAGTTGGTCATCAGTCCGGTGTTACTTAACGAGCACAACCTCATCAACCTATCTTAAAACGAACACTCATAGACATTCTGCAACATTTGAGAAGAGAGTAGAGCTGATACATGGGACAGATGACTCGACTAGTCGGAGGCCTTGGGCATGCTCTGACCCCTGCTATCTAGTCGGAGGCCTTGGGCATGCTCTGACCCTTGCTTTCTCGGTACCTTACTTCCCTCAGATCATTACAAGTAACCTATTCTTTCCTCTAACCATTGTGGCATTTTTTGCCAGACCTTATCTGACATCATGCCCCTGTTTCAGAAATAAGAACTATCACTTTTGTGTATCTTTTCCCTAATGATGTCGATATTTTTATGAGCAACTGGTCTAAGATCAATGGTAAGGGGTGGGACTGGTTTTGGAGAGAAGCTCATGTTCCGTGTTAGTTCCTGCTCTGACATCCAGCCGTCAGTTGAGAGCATTAAAGCCCTGAGCATGAGTATTACAACTGGAGCCCTGCCTCAACCCACCTCAAGGCCACAGAATGAAGAACCATAGGTTAGCACAGTGTATGTAACACACACACACACACACACACACACACACACACACACACACACACACATATATATATATATGTTGGGTATGTTCTGAGAGATAGGATCCAGACTCTGATTGGTTTGGAATTGAGGTCCCATTTCATCTCTGAAATCCATGTTACAGAGGCCTGGGATGCTTCTAGGGGATTTCACTCCCAGAAACCTGCTGATGGTGGATTATTTTGAATGACTGGTTAGGGTTTGGGCTGCATGTGGTGGTGCCATAGGCAACATTGTGCACAGATGGCGCTGGCCATTGTAGCTTGGTGCACTTTACGGGACTCCCTCACCTTCCCACGCTACACACGTCCTGATCTGAAAGTAATACAGATTCACTTGGCCATGGCTCTCATCTCCTGGACAGCTAAGGGTACCATGCCAGTCCCAGGAAAAGAGTCTGGAGCTGGTACAAGGGATTTAAAGACTTCTGGATCCTTCAGAACATACAGTGTATGTGTGTGTGTTACATACACTGTGCTAAGTTGAAAAACCAGTTGTTGTTCTTACCCTTGGGTAAGAACTTCTGCCAGGCAGTGGTGGTGCATGCCTTTCATTCCAGCATTTGGGAGACAGAGGCAGGCAGATCTCTGTAAGTTCGAGCCCAGCCTAGTCTACAAAGTGAATTCCAGGACAGTTAGGGCTGTTACACAGAGAAACCCCGTCTCAAAAAACAAACAAACAAACAAAAATTCACCCACAGAATAGGAAAGACAGAAAGAAAGAAATGTCAAGAGGAAGAGAAACCGCTAAGATATCTCAGAAATGTTGATCATTTATGGGTAAAGCACTTTCACCTTGCAGTATGATTTGGTCACACCATGAGGAAGTGCACGTATTTTCTTAGTGGTCTTTATTTTAAAGCAGCATAGGAATCAAGGCTCTAAGATCATCTGCATCCATTTAAAGACATCAAGAATAAAGGAATCTTATTCTTTCTGTGTGCTTACAATGCAAATGCTTTACCACATGCCCAGGGTAATGTTTGGTTCCACACCTCCCTACATAACAGCCTCACTGAATTCTGCGGGATGAGTCCTCGACCAATAGGAGGCCAGCAGCAATGCCGCATCCCCACCCTCTGCCCATCACAAGGGCTTGCTCTTTTTCTGCTTGAATGTAATCTTTCTGTGATTACGAAAGCATAAAGCCGGATATGGTTCCGGCAGGTCATTGTCGCTACAACTTGCTCAAACAGAAATAAAACAGTTTTTCATGCTTATTGATCTTGGCCTTCTGGCCATTTGTATGCTCTCCTGACCTGAAGCTCAAGTAAGGATGTGTTTTGTAAAAGGCACTGAGACTTTTCTTCCTCTGGAGCTGAGACATTTCACATTTTTGGCAGCATGCAGAAACAATTTGATTTAAAAAAAAATCCAAATGCATTCTCTGCGACTTTCAAAGAATAGTTGATCTTTAAGTAACACATGTGATATTAGTTTTTTCCATTTTAAAATAATCACATTGTTGGAGACATTTTAATAGCTGGAGAGGCTGCTCTCTGTATTAGCGAGATTCATGGTCCTCGACAGCACTGTCTCCAAAAGTCCCCCAGGACTGGGAAATACAAAACTCTGTGCACGCTCCAATTTTACTGCCTGCAGCTAAAAGAAAGGAAAGAACTTAAAACTGTTGAAACCCTTCAACTTTAAAAGCATTAATAGATGGTCCTGGGGGATTAAATCTAAATCTTAATGTGTAAAAATCAAGTTAATAACCAGAGAGATTAATATGGCTGCATTTGATTATCGTGATAAGGCAAACAATTAGTGGCGTTAAAGAGAGAAGGCTTAGCCTCCCCCTTGCCCCTCACATCAGCCAGGCACAGGAAGCAAATGGGAGGAAAACATTTTACTCCGGGATTTTCCCTCCCCAGCCTTTGTCTCTCCCTCCCCATAGCTGACTCTTTTTGAACATTTTCCACTAGAATCCTCATTGCCTCTCAAAATCCCACTCTCTATGAGTCTGATGCCAGGGAGCAAGAAAGAGCCATGGGATAATGTCAGAAAGGCAGCCTCCATGACTTTATAAGTATTCATGATCAAAGCAAACAGAAGCTTATCTGAGGGCGAGGGAGAGATGGCGAGAAACAAAGGAAAGATGCAGATGAGCGAGGCACCTAGACCTTCTCAATTGTCATCCTTTATCATCTCCCAGCAGTAAGATCTTCCAGGCTTTCCAGGAGGCCACCATCAGCCATAGCATTAGCTTCTTAAAGACTCAACCCCGTGATTATGGTTCTGTAGAAGTGGGGCACCTTAGCAAACATGCTGTTGGCACACAGTATGTCCTTCACAGAGAAGGTTTCTACATTTCAATCGAAATGTAAATAAGAAATACTCAAGTTAATAAAGAAAAAAAAAGGTTTCTACATTTCAGCTTGCTTTTCTGAAACAAAGTGTCACTGTGCAACTCTGGCTGACACATTGTATGTATCAGGCTGCTTGGGACTTGTGTGGATCTTCCAGACTCTGCCTATGTGCTGGGATTATAGGCAAGTGCCATCCTGCGTGGTTTAGGGGTTCCTATGTTTTCTTTACTTTGGTATCATATGAATTCAGGCATAGAGGTACACAGCGAGCTTCTGGTGGGACGGTTGGGAAAGAATCTCTAAACAGAGGGGGAATCCTACCATGTGACTGAGTGAACCTGTTCTATCAACAACAGGCTGATGTTAAAAGACTTCACACTTCAAATTGAAATTGACAACAGAGAAATATAAGCCATAATTTTAAAAACAGGCTTAGATAGACAATCTTAGGACCCCCAGTAATAAGCAGGCCCAGTCGTGAGCAGGTCTGTGTACAACAGAATCCAAGCTTACCTTTTCACTAGTGTCGGTATTTTGCTACTAAAGTAGAAAGGTAAGCCTGAGATAGAATGAGTGATTGGGTAATAAGGTGTGTTTTGAAACGAACACTAAGAAAGATTAGAGAAGGGAAATTTTAGATGATTACAACGATTGTGTGTGTGTGTGTGTGTGTGTGTGTGTGTGTGTGTGTGTGCGTGCACACGTGTGCGCAGTACTCAGACCTTGCTGGACTATGTCACTTAAAACCTTTTATTTTACTTCCAGTTCGGGTCTGCATTGTGCACATTAAAGGAGTGTCTCCTTCGTTGGTTCTGTTTAAGCAGGTGTTTGCAGGGAATTCCTGGGGGCCATTTTAATAAACACCAGGAACAATGGAATATTTGTTCACTTTTATTTAGTCAAGCATCCTAGCAAAGTGTGTTTGGAGTGAGAAGCTAGCTCTCCGTGGTGGTGGCTCCTTGAGTCTGAGAGTGCTGTGACACTCTCCAGTATCAGCAGGTTTAATGTCTGGGTGACAGGTCTATGATTTGTTTTAGTTTTTTTTTTTTTGTTTTGTTTTGTTTTGTTTTTTTTTTTTTTTTTTTTTTTTTTTTTTTTTTTTTTTTTTTTTTTTTGTCTCAGAAACACATTTAGACCAGAAAACAGGGAGCACTGCAACTCTTTTTCCAAGCATACTACAGCCAGGAAAAGTTTTACCTTTGTGCCCAGTGGAAGTTACACAGTCAGTGACTTACACGCTCACTAACATGGTGACCCAGGATCCCTCAGTCAGCATGCAAAGCTGAGCAGAAAGAAGGCTGAGGCATGGGCTCTATCAGTAGCCATGCCCTCACTCAGGCTGTCTCTACATTCCCAATCTGCATGTTGGTTGTTTCTTGTGGATGCTTTAACCAAAGCATCTTCATTGTTCAGTGACCAGGGAACTGTCCTTTGTCATTTACAATCTCCATGTCCTTTTGTCTGTTGAGCCCATTTGGAAGAGAACATAGAAACCTACCAAGAAACTGTGACAGAGAGTTTTTCCAGTTTACTACTTCCTGTGAGTCTTAGGTCCAGCTTTCTTTTCCTTGCCACAGCTTTGGTTTGAGTGGTGACTCGGTGGTTTGGGGATACTGTTTGGGTGCAAGGGCTTACTAGAGCGTTTGTTGACCTAGAACTTGGTGAACTTGAAGTGCAGGTTCCCTTCAGATTTTTGAGTTCCAGGATTATAGGTATGTACCAAGAGGCCCCAACTTCCCAGCAACTCTTATACAGTTCTTCTCTTTGTTTCTCTTGGTTTACTTACTTGCTCCTTTGTCTGTCTGTCTGCCTGTCCACTCACCATCCATCCATCCATCCATCCATCCATCCATCCACCCACCCATCCATCTGTCTGTCTGTTAATTGAGACAGGGTCTTACTATATAACTTTGCTGACCCCAAATTTACTATGTAGCCCAGACTGACCTTAAACTCACATAAGTCCACTAGTTTTTTGTCCCAAGGGCTAGGATTACAGGAGTCTATCAACTATGTCTAATACCTTGGTACTGATTTGAAAGCATCAAAAGAAGTTGAAGTGGGAGCCCATGCTTTCCCCAAACCCTCAGAAATCATCTGAAGTTCATCCTCCAGCTTCAGGCTCACGATAAGCAGTCAAATACCTTATTTAACAAAGTGTTTTATTTTGTGGTGAATTACATCAGAAAAGGGAATGTGGACAGACAATACTACTACCTTATAATTTATAAATCAAATGTTTTAGATAAATGTTTGAGCAACAATGTTTATCACAGAGGGAAAGAATAAAGAGGAGCAGTATTTAAAATTAGGGCATATTTGTATTTACTCTTTCCTCTAAATAGTTTCATTTTCTTATCAAAAGTCTTTTATTCTGGTATCCATCGCCCTCTTTCATAATCAATGGATAAATAACAGAAATAGTGGGGACTGTTAAAAGAGTTTCTTCTGACCTCATAGGTAGCAATGAATATCCTAGTAAGATCACCAGTGGAAGGGGAAGCCCTTGGTCCTGCTAAGACTGAACCCCCAGTGAACGTGATTGTTGCGGGGAGGGCGGCAATGGGGGGAGGATGGGGAGGGGAACACCCATAAAGAAGGGGAGAGGGAGGGATTAGGGGGATGTTTGCCCGGAAACCGGGAAAGGGAATAACACTCGAAATGTAAATAAGAAATACTCAAGTTAATAAAAAAAAAGTTTCTTCATCTTTGACTCTGACAAAGGACGCCATCATTCTAGCCAATGACATGGCCTGTGTAGACACTCACATACTTTTGAATGATCACATATTTGGATAATAATTAATTATTGAAAATGAGGGTTAAGAACACTGTATAGGTTGGAAAAAATAGACTCACAAGTTGCTTAGATTCTGGAGCAACAGCTATCATTTTTGTATATTTCCTTTCTTTTGGACGTTTCTGTGTCTGGAAAACCATACTGCACATTTTCTAACTTCAGAGTTCAGAAAGAAGAGATCTTGTTTCTTTAAAACAAAGGCCTTGGAAACCAAGTATGCCCAAAGGGGAACCAGGCAGTGAGAAGATATGAGGGCTGCCTCCCTCCAGGGTTAGTGGGTGGTAGGGTGCACCCATCTTTCTCCTGCAGGAGGATTTCCTGCTGGGGTTTTTTTTTTTTTTCAGGACTGACCTACAAGGAAGGTTAATGATTCCAAAGGAGGATTTTTCCCATAGGGAAAATTTAATCTTGTGACCTTTTTCTCTCTGTGTCCATTTCTCTTCAGTCATAGATGTCCTTCATTTAACTTACTTCAGGCTGTTTTATTTTCTTCAAAAACATAGTTGAAGTGACTGCTTGGCTTGCATTTAACCCTTGAACTGGATGCAGTTTAAAAACAAAGTCACTACAGAGAGGATGGTTTCCAGACCCCCTTTCAGATCTCTGCATTCTTTTCTGTCTCTAAATATGTGAACATCATATAAACACTGCCACAGGGAAGTCCATGATCAAAGGCTATTTGTATGACTTTTAGAATTGTCTAGTGGCTCTAACACATGTGCACACATTAAAATGGCATTCTATGTTATATAATAACACATTTGCATTACTTAAAAGGGTATGAATTGTTTGGGATTTTTTCTGATTCTTTTGGTAGAAGTTAGTTTACTGGTTTCTTCAGGGTATAAGGATCATCGACAAAGAAACTTTTATAAAGCAACGTATAAATGAAAATAAAACTCTTTAGAGAGGATTATAGATTATTTTAAAAAACTCTCCTTGATGCAGCCAAACGGTTTCATTTTTTTTCTGTCTGAAATATGCAGACACAAATGGATCAAATTGAATGTCAGAATAGAGTAAAGTAAAACTATAATTATTTTATTATTCTCAGGGGTTTGGATTCCTGATGCAATGAGTTCTTTAGTGTAAAGTGAAAACAGAAACTGCCTTGTGCTTCAAGTTGTCAGTTCTTAAAAACAACTTTTTATTCTGTGAGAGACCCGGGACATTTTTGGTGTGATCATATTACTCAGTTTCACTGCCAACATCAAGTGAAAAGAATCTTTCTTAACTTTTTGCATTATAAGTTTCCATTTGGAAATAGTAAAACCAGAGTACTGTGAGCCCTGCTAAACCGTGGCAGCCTGTACGCAGACTCTCTGACACATGGTGTGTTGCTTAGAGAATCCCTGTCTTTAGAATCCACTCACCTCATGAGGGTGGGGTAGTCCCAAAAGCTCCTGATAATCGACCAGCTGTTTTTATAGTTTTAACTCATCCGTGGACCCGGGCTGAGAATTGAATGTACCTTTTCCGCTCTGTGAGAAGACAGCTAAGACCTGTTTTTCCCCCCAGGTTATCATGAAGCTGTGTCATACACGGGGCCGTTTCTATGAATTACTTCAGTTCCTTCTGACTAGGAACACAGGAAGAGGAGGAGTAGCCATGGTGTAGAATGAGCATCGCTTCACAACCATCAATACTTCAATGGTTTGACAATAACAGTGCTCTTATAGGAGTCTTGAAGGAAACAGACAATGCGAAATTATTACAGACTAGGCACTGTGTGTGAAGACCATTGTGGATGAGGAGGCTGAAGCCCCTAGAAGGGATACAGATTACATACGGTATTATAGTACTGGTCAGTTTTCTTTCACGGTGACAAAAGCACCTCGGTCGATCTATTTAAAAGGAGGAAAGTTTTGCCTTGTGATTTTAAAAGCTGTTTCCGATCCTGTGGGGAGGCAGGACATCACAGCAGGAGCACGTGGCTCTCATGACTGACAACAGTCCACATATACTCACTTTTTCTCTTCAGACCTCACTTCTTAAAAGTCCCTCTGCCTCTCCAGGGTTTGTCAGGCTGGCTAATGAGCCTTTAATACACAGGTCTGTGAAGACACAAAGTGTGTCTGATATGATTGATAAGTAAGTACCTAAGCTAAGACTAACAGTTTATCCGTATTCAATGGCTGACATTTCTCACGTTAGCCAGTCCGGAAACAAGACATCTCTTCAACCTTGTTCTGCCTTCACTAGAGCTTCAGATCATGGTCATCATCTCCTGTACCTAAATCCGAGGACTAGGCTCAGCGTTCAGATTTCCCCCTGAACGCTCTAGTCTTCGTTCCCACTGTCTACCTTTATGGAGACCTGTGAACCTCAAATGCTTCCACTCTCTTTCCTTTCCCAGAACCTGCTCAAGGTGAGCCTTTGTGCCCGGCATGCTTTGCACCCATCATGCTTTGCGCCCGTCATTCTTTGCTTCCGTCATGCTTTGTGCTGGTCCTCCCTAGGCTCTTGGCGTCTCTAGGTTCTTCCCAATACAATCTTAGAGTCGGTGCTTCCCTTTACTATTGCCCACAGTCTAAACCACCTACCATTCCTCACTCATCAAGTTCATTGTTTTTGCATTAGAGAAAAACCTGGGAAGTGATCTTTCAGCCATCCTTTGTTCTCTGGTTTCTCAAGAAACACATCCCTTTCTCACTGTCTCCTGGCATTCCTCAGTCCTTTCTCTTTGCCTAAGAACCCGGAAGCTGTTTGCCCTTGGATTTGTCATTAAAATGTAGTTGTGGACTTATGTACCTGTCTGTCTCTCCCTTGAAGACAATGGATTTTTACCCTGGTGATTTTACACCTGGCAAACCTTGTATTTGAAGCAAGAAGGGAGGAGATATGGAAACTGGTGAGTTCTGGAAAGACTCATGTCTTTGTTCCAGAGTCCTAAAGAGCTGATGGCAGGCATGTGGCAAGAGTAGGGCTTCATCATGAACGTCTGGTTTAGGATCATGCAGATGGGGATTTTAAACTATCAAATCACTCAGATATGATAAGTACTCTGTCAATTGTACTTCTGTGGATGCTTTTGAAAACGTGCATTTTAGTCTATAAGAAGTATACATTGGAGATAGTTATTCCTAAAAAGTAACAATTGTAATATAACATAGTCAAAATGTGCCCCTAGCCCACGTTCCAAGGTTGATCAAACCACAGTCTCCTTTTTGATTGCTTTCAACATAAAAATTTAACTTTATCACTTTTGTAATAGCTCCACGTAACTTAGTGCTTATGCCTAAGACCCCTTTTTAGAACAAAGACTAAATATTTGAAGCCTTTATGGGTGCATTCATCGGGAGAATGCAGGAGAGATCATGGCAGTCGTAACAGACAGAGGCAGATCTGAGGCTGTGATGAGTGGTGTGCATGCAGAGGCAGCTTGTGTGCATGGATCTCCGGGTAAGCTAAGCTGCAACCCAGAATGCAAAGTTCTGCTTTGTCAGAAAGAAACCCAAGATTCCCCCAGACTGGGCCCACAGGAGTGAGCCTCCTGGGTGATGGTCACTTGCTGGAAGCCAGCTGCTGCCCTTCTCTACAAGCAGAGTTGGAAGTTGTATTCACATGTGTGGACCCTTAAATGTTATCTTCACTAAGATGCGTTTGGACCAACACCTCCTGGCCAAACCCCTTGTCCTAGTAAGGGTTCCTATTGCTGTGATGAAATGCTTTGAGCAAAGCAACTTAAGGAGGAAAAGGTTTATTTCAGCTTAGGCCTTCAGGTAACAGCCCTCCACTGAGAGAAATAAGGACAGAGACTCAAACAGGGAAGGAATCTGAGGGCAAGAGCTGATGCAGAGGCCGTGGGGTGGGGGGGTGGGGGTGCTGCTTACTGACTTGTTCTTCATGGCTCATTCAGTCTGCTTTCTTAGAGAACTCAGGACCACCATGCAGGAGTAGCCCATCCACAGTGGGCCAGATCTCCCTTCCCCAATCAATCACTAATAAAGAAAATGGCTTCTAGGCTTGCCTATAGGCTGGCCTTATGGAGGCATCTTTGTAATTAAGGTTCCCTCCTTGCAGATGACTTCAGCTTATGTGCAGTTGACATAAAACTAGCTCGCACACTCCTCCATCGTTATTCTGTTTTGTTTGTCTTTCTCCTGACCTATCCTAGCTTGGTTAGGTCTTTATTAAAGTACCACAGCCAGAATTATCGCAGTGTTTCAGCAGTAGATGGCTTTATCCAAGGATTTGCTTGTGTTTTCTATAAATTTGCTGATCTAGATGAAGTTGCAAATAGTATTACTTGTGTCCATGGAACTGCTCATGGGCCTTTCTGGCAGCCTGTCATAGATATCTTATTCCTAGAGCTGGCTCATTTATCTCTATTCTTCCTCTCAGGTTTGTGGAATGACAAGGCCCATGGCATTATATGGTAATGACATTTATACCGCAGGAATTGACAAACATCTCAAATCAAGGCTTCTTCTTTAACCTCACACAGTGCCGGAACCTGGAGGCAGGAGCTGATGCAGGGGGGTGCTTCTTACTTGCTTGCTCTCTATAGCTTGCTTAGCCTGTTTTCTTATAGAACCGAGGACTACCAGTTCAGATACTGCAACCCAAAATGGCCTGGGACCCCCCCCCCCAATCAATCATTAATGAAGAAAATGTCCTACAGACTTGCCTACAGCTTGATCTTGGAGGCATATTTTTTTCAGCTAAAGTTCCCTCCTTCAGATGACTTCAGTTTATATCAAGTTGACATAAAAGTGGACAATACAAAAGCCATGATACTATATTTTATGATACTCTTCTAAATGTCATGATGTCTGGGTCATTAGATCCAATTTTTAACTATCCTGTGTCTGTGTCCTCTGCTGTGTTTTTCTGACTAATACAGATATGCTTTCCTTTCCCTAGATTTGGACCATTCTGTCTGCCTTGTTCTGACCAACGAGGTGTTAGCAAGTATGATGTCAGTGGAAACTGAAAACGAGCTGTATCTTCCTGCTCTTCTGCCACAGCAGTGAGAAGAAATGCCCTGCTAGTTTTGCTAAAGTAAGGAGGAGACGCAGGAGGCAGATCTAGCCTGGTCTAGTTCAGATGCACAAGAAGGCTTAGGGATGTGTGAGCAAGCATGAGTGATTGTTATTTGAAACTGCGAGATTTTAGAGTAGGTTGCCCTAAAGTGTTGCTATGATGATAGTTAACTAATACATTCTGAGATCTTCATGAAGACCAGAAATTTTGCATCGACCTCTTTCAGTTTTCAAACTGAGTTAAAAAATTTTACAAATAGAACGAATTAAGAAATAGTTCTTAATGGAAACAATAGAGAAGTAGTTTCCGTCAGTTAGCTAACAGCTGTTGAATAGCTCCTGTGTTCTGGTCACTGTTTCCAGAGCCGAGGAATTAAAGGGGAAATGAACAGGGGTCGAGACAGCATTTCTCTGTGTAGCCCTGGTTGTCCTGGAACTCACTTTGTAGATGAGGCTGGCTTTGAACACAGAGATCTTCCTGCCTCTGCCTCCTGAGTTCTGGGATTAAAGGTGTGAGCCCTCAGCACGGGGCTGGAAGCGAAGCTCTTGTTTTCATTGGCGCCATTGCACAGCTGTGTCCATGTCGCCAGGCTCTGTACAGTGGACATGTAATGAATGTTCTCTGGTTGTCCTTATTCTAGGGAACAGTTTCTCCACCTTTTCTACTGACAATGCCTTTTACCTAAGGACATTTTACATGCCCCTGGGCATAAATAAATGAACATCAGGTATACAAATCAAACATTCATTGATAATAAATTATAAGTGCATTTTAAATACTTCTTTGAAATCTAGACATATAACTTGGTCGTTTGTTGAAGATTAAAGGAAAACTTCACACTAGTGAGGTGTACATGTTTGTCTACTTAACACGGTAAATAAAACCTTGGCTGAGTAGTCGATCCAGCAAGATACAAAGCCTCTTCAGCAGTTCCCAGAGCTTATGGATATTTTGATTTTATAATCACTGTTGAGAATGTGGCTTCACATAAATACATAACACAAAAGTTATGTCCAGGGCCAGAAACTGTTGAAAATCTGTCCTAATCCCAAGCCAGAATTCATACAAGTTTGTTTGAAACTCAAGCACAAATTTTTAAGATGAAGCAGGCTGGGGTAGAGAGCCTGGCTTAGCAGGTGCCACTGCTCAATGACAAGCAGGTGTCTGACTTTGGTCTCAGAACCCCACAGGTGGAAGGTGAGCCATCAAGCCCAGGTTTGTTAGCACCATCTTCTCAGTCTATCCCTAAATCATTGTGGAAAACGTAAACTCTCCATGGACTCCTCTGTGGTTTGGGGCTAAGAGAGACTAGCAGGGGTTAGGTGGAGGGTTTTGGGGGCCCTCCTGTGGGTCAGTAGAGGGAAGAAACAGCAGGAGTCTGCCCGTGGATAGAGGGCTGGCATGGGGACTCAGTCTGGGCAGGGGTGTTATCCTACAGTGGCCTGAAAAACTGATAAACATAAAGGAAGGAAGGACAAAATCAAGCACCAGCAAAGCCCTAGCAGGAAAAGAGTCCAGCCACAAGAAGAATGAAATCCTGTCAGTGTGGACGAGCACACAGCGTTTAGTAAAATGTGCCCAGTACTTGGAGACAACTATAGCAGGTTCCTGCTCATACGTGGAAATGGAGTGGGGGGAAGGATACAGAAAAAAGAAGAAAAATGGCCATAGGTAAGTAGAAAGAAGCACAATAGTTACAGGTTCTGGGTAGTGGGGGTCAGGTAGTCACCCTTAGTTAAGGGGATAAAGGCTTGAAAACGAATACTAAAATGCTGGCGAGTATGAGAAATGGGTTCTAGTGTTAGGTAGCACGAAGAATGAGTCTGAGTTGTGACTAATGGCAACAGACTTCGGAGTCGCTGAAGAGATGGTTTTGAGCATCAGCGGTAGAAAGAAGTGACGAGTGTTCAAAGTAACAGAGATGCTAATTACCTCGGTTTGTTTATTACGCATTACAGACACGCATTGAAAATGTCACACTGTGCTCCACACGTGCCAGTTATGATAAGCAAAGGGATGTAAGAAAGGAGGGGTAACATGATAAATCACAAGAGAAAATGGGGAAGAAAGAAATGAAGGTGAAATGGGCTGGTAGGAAAGAAATGCAGACCTGGAATAGCAAAGGCCTCTGGGATTGACAGCAGGGTCTAGGAGCAGTGCATCCCATGTGAGCATCCTAGATGAACATATGATTGAGAAGCGGTAGAGAAACAGCAGGGCAGTCCCTGCTAGAACTATGGCACATCTACTTTTCCAGACTATCTAGGGATGGTTCTCCTGTTAGCTAAAGCTGTGACTTAGGGCAAGTCTCTTCCGCCTAAAACTGTCTCTGTGTCCAAAGAGGAGTGAGCTTAGTGTTCATTCCCCTGAAGTAAAAACTAAAAGTATGAATAAAGATAGGATTATGCATGTGTGCATATGCTCTGTGTGTGTGCAGGTGTGGACATGTTCTGTGTGTGCATGTGTGGACATGCTCTGTGTGTGCATGTGTGCATATGCTCTGTGTGTGTGCATGTGTGCATATGCTCTGTGTGTGTGTGCATGTGTGCATATGCTCTGTGTGTGCATGTGTGCATATGCTCTGTGTGTGTGTGCATGTGTGCATATGCTCTGTGTGTGCATGTGTGGACATGCTCTCTGTGTGTGCACGTGTGGACATGCTCTCTGTGTACATATGTGAATATGATCTGTGTGTGTGCATGTGTGGACATGCTCTGTGTGTGCATGTGTGCATATGCTCTGTGTGTGTGCAGGTGAGGACATGCTCTTGTGTGTGCATGTGTGGACATGCTCTCTGTGTACATATGTGAATATGATCTGTGTGTGTGCATGTGTGGACATGCTCTGTGTGCATATGCGCAAATGCTATGTGTGTGGATGTGTATGTGTGCTAGCATGACTGTGCATGTGCATGCATGTATGAGTGTGGCATGTGTGTGTATGTGTATATAGTTTAGAAATGGACTTTCCCAAAGACTTTTTTCCCTGAAGTTTCTTTTGAAAGAACTAGATACAAAGTAAAAGTATAAGAGAAATTTATGGATGAATAAATTGTCACCATAATAAAATTCTATAAAGGAAATTTCCATGCATTTGGAGATAACAAATGACAATAAGACCACTAAGGATGCATCTTGTTTATCATTACGCATGTTCAGGTTCATTATCATATGGGAAGGATGAAATATTGCCAGTGAGCTGCCCGGAAGCACCACCCTAAGATCACCTTCCCTGGTCCTGTCTGACACAACCCCATTCCTCCTCACACTCAAGCTGAAAGTTACCTCCTCTTGAAGCCCATTTCCACCGTCTTAGGGAGACTCCATCTTGCCATGCGTTGCCCTATTAAGTTTGTGAGTATTCCTCAAGCATCCTGCTTATTGCGTTTTACTGTAGACTGTTAGGTTTTTGCCTTTGTTCGATCTTTAATTCCTGGAGGCGCAGCTCCAATAGTTTTCCTATTTGTCTTTCCTTATGCTTCATACAGCATTGGTAATGGGTGTACACTAAACAACAGCCCAGCTTAAAAACTATAGTTGATCTAAAGCAGAGCAAGTAAAGAAGAGAAAAGCAGGTTTAGAAAGCTCTTCAGCTAAGACCAAGGTGCTGGATGGGGGATTAGGTGGGGACTCTGATGTAAGGTGGTTGGGCACAAAGAATGAGCAGAGCCCACAAGAGGAAAGAGAAACAGATGATCATCAATCTGAAAAACTAAGGTCTTGGCAACACACAGAGAGGTGCTGAAGATCTAGGAAGACCTAGGCAAGCAAAGTGGTCTGGGATGGGACTTTCCCACTCAGGCCCAAGCTTGGGAGATTTTGAGAACCTGGGTGGGGGGGAGGTGAGAAGGTCATTGCCAAGCACAGATGTCAATGGGTTAGTTTCAGTGAGTGTTTTTTGTATAGCCTGAAAATAACTTAAGGTTGCAAGAGTGGATATTAATATTCATAATTATGAATTATCTTGTTGGTCCTGATACAAGTGGGCAAGAAATGTACATATAAGTACATGCATCTGTGTGCACATATGTGTTTGTGTGTATTCTCCATATCCCAGGAACCAGAATTATAGATATGCACAGCTTCTGCAATACATTTTGCTGTTGTGGGTTTGAGACAAGGTCTTATTCTGTGACTCTGACTGGCCTGGAGTTCACTGTGTAAAAGAGAACCCACAGAGCTACCTGTTTCTGCTTCTTCTTCTTCTGCCCCCTGAGTGCTGGGATTAAAAGAATTTTATTATTTTATTCATTATTCAGACATTATTCTAGATCCTGAAGAAATGGAGCTGACTGCTTCAAGAGAGTATTGTTGCTACCCATTCAGAGTAGTAAGATATACAAACTCTGTTTATCACTTGTATCTATTATGTTCAGCAAATTAACTCCAGACAAAAAGACATAAAGTAACAAAGATTTTTATTATATTTGAGTGGGTCAGACATTTGGTTAAAGCTGAGTTGTGTTTATGAGTCTTTTACAAGGATTTGACAGCGGACTCATGTAGAACCACAGTGTCATACCTGTGAGAGTGGTCATACCTGTGGGAGTGGTCATACCTGTGAGGTAGTCATACCTGTGAGAGTTGTCATACCTGTGAGGGTTGTCATACCTGTGAGGGTGGTCATACTTGTGAGGGTGGTCATACCTGTGGGGGTGGTCATACCGGTGAGGTTGTCATACCTGTGAGGGTTGTCATACCTGTGAGGGTGGTTATACCTGTGGGGGTGGTTATACCTGTGAGGGTGGTCATACCTGTGGGAGTGGTTATACCTGTGAGGTGGTCATACCTGTAGGGGTGGTCATACCTGTTAGGGTGGTCATACCTATGATAGTGGTCATACCTGTGGGGGTGGTCATACCGGTGAGGTTGTCATACCTGTGAGGGTTGTCATACCTGTGAGGGTGGTTATACCTGTGGGGGTGGTAATTCTTGTGAGGGTGGTCATACCTGTGGAGGTGGTGATAGCTGTGAGGGTGCCTGTAAGGGTGGTGAGAGAAGTCATCTCTAAGCAACTCATAGTTGCCTACGTGTTCAGTCTTTCACCAGTTACTGGACCAAGAGCTTCAGATTGTTGAAGAGTTGATAGGGTAGCTATATGAAGAGATCCTGATTGGGCAGCTCACAATGTGGTAAAGAGATGGTGGTAACAGGATAGAGACTCAGAAAGAAGGGGGTTGGATGGAGCAATAAAAAGAGAGTTTTGAAAAGAACCAGAAAGATGAATTTCACAGTCTGAGCCCACCTAGTATCCCAACAGATAACCATGTACATCAAGGATCTGGTACAGCACAACAACACGGATAACCAGAGGGCAGGTTTCATTGAATACCATGGTGTGAGCTTCCTCTCGTATCACAATGGGTTGCTATTTCTGTGGGCAATTCTGTTACATGGAGGTTGAAGTGAGAAGGTAGGAGGGAAGACAAAACCAAACAAGAAGGTGTGGAAAAGCAAGGGGGACTTCCAGAGGAAAAGCCAATCTTAAGTGGAGTCCATGTTTTAACAGGCTATTGAGAGAACATCTTAAGAACAGAGAAGAGTATGAGGGATGAGAAGCCATTGGGCCTGCATGATCCATCCCATTCTAGCCTCTGTCAGAACCTTACATTATCAGATAGGCACTATACGTTCAAAGTCAGTACAACGGTCAGCCCAGCCATAAATAGGGGAGAGATTAAATGCACTCAACACACCCAGCAGAGGGGAATCTGCCCTTTATAAGGAATACCCAGGAGGTAGTAGGACAATTTCCAGGTTTAAGCTTAAAAACATAGGGCTTAGCATCAAATGTGTGATATGAAAATTTAAAAAATATGATTAGGAAAGTGGTCAGCTTAAAAGTAGGCAGAATCAGCAAGGTGGTGTCGGCAGCATTCCCCACTGGTACCCTGAGTCCTGAGTGTTCTGTGAAGTGAGATTTTCATATATATCTGGTCCATCAGAGGAAGGAAATAATCACGGAGCCCATGGGTCAGTTGAATCAGAGGAGAAGGTAGATTGAGACGTGGCACTCGTGATGATCTGAAGAGGGCGGGAGCCAGAGTCCATGGGAAAAAGCAAAGATCTGTGCTGATAAGGAAGAAGAGAAACAGCAGAACTAGAAAAGGAAGTCTTTACGTTCCTAAGGGGATTTTTGGGAGGAAGAATCATGTAAGACAAAATTAAGAAAGACTAGGAGATGGCAAGGAGAAAATAAAACCTTGGGAAATACAGGGGGTCCCTATGGTGTGCATGCTACATCATCAGACGGTTTTAATTCCATTTTTATACTTAAGTCATAACTGGAAAACTCTGTTGAGACTTTTTTATTGCCTTATAGAAAAACAAGGGCAATATGATTAAAAGGCAAAGCTTCCACCTCTTAGCGAAGGGAGCTGGGAGTGCTGATCCGGAGGCTTTCCTTCCGAGTGACATTTTTATGTCCCAATTTTAATAAACAATAAAGAAAAGGGAGAAGAGTGGGGAGACAGTTACATTTCACCTTCTTTACTCTGGATCAAAGGAACAGAAAAAGCCAGAGATGAAAATGGCAAACCAGGAGTAAAACGATGACCACAGAAGGAGATTCGGTACCCCAAATGGACAGCACTAGGCACTCCCCAGGAAAAGGGCTCACTGCAAGCAATGTTATACAGGAAATAGCAATTGGGTATATTTTGTATGAGTGGCACGAAGTTTCTGGGCTTTTCCTCAGCTTGATAATATGAGTAAGAAAACCAACAAATACGGATTTGGAAGCCCATTGGTGAAAGGAAACGCAGAGTACTTTAATTAAAACTTTTATTATCATCGTATGTATCCATAAATCCCTATGTACACATGTGTGGGAGTCAGAGGACAACGTATGTCTCTCAGTCAGTTCCCTCCTCTCACCTGTGGGCCCCAGGAATTAAACTTACGACATAAGCTTGGCTGTAAGTGACGTTACCTACTGGGCCACTTGCTGGACTGTGTTAAAGGACGGGCAGCAATGGAAGGACGCCACGCGTTAGACCAAGAACTTGGACAGGAACTTTCGGCTTAGACAGTTCATTTGAAGAGGAGATTGATTCTATCATGAACTGCATCTGTAAAAGCCCCTGGTTTGGATATTCTTCATAACATGAACAGTAAGATCAAGAAGAAAGGATACCTTTCCCTTTCTCAGTCCTGTTTTGTATCTCCTGCCTTCATGATCTGTTTCACCGGATGTTCTCTAGTTCTCTGGAAATCACCAGGTAGGAACTTAGGATCCTGAACCTGTGTTAAAAGGATCTCAGCTGATTTAAAAAAGAATAGGGGTTAGAGACTTCCGTACAAAGACTTATGTGTTTATTTTTGATTTGGGAGATTTTGTATCGAGGAGAATGAAGTCATCACAATTGACAACAGCAGAGTGGTTATCGAAGGCAGACAATAATGGATGGTCCGTGGTAGAAGCTTAGGGGACATAACAGTTCTCATCAGGATTCTCTATTAATTGGCATCTCTGCTTGTCTTGATTATGGTAATAATGAACATTCATAAATATTCATTGTTTTACCAAAAATACACAAAGAGCCTCCAGACCATCAAAGATGGGCTAGGTGCTGTTTAGGAAAATGTCACAGATGGGTGGCTCTGTTGTATTGGAGCTCTTTGCAAACTGTGAGTCCATACAAAAGACAGCACCCATTTCCAGGCCTTGGGAAAGCAGTCTATTCCATTTAATTCTTCCCAACACACAGACATGGGTGAACACAGAGCCTTATCCCCCAAATCCAGGGGAGGGTACAGGCAAGTCTGATGACATGACTTCTGCCCTTCTGCTGTGGTACCTTCGGTCCCAGGTCTCCCGTGGGACTGTGGGGTAACAGGGAGATGGGAGAATTCACCCAGAAGCTTGTCGTCAGTTCTTGTGCAGCACAAAGCTTCGCACACACAAGGAAAGCTTGCCTCAAGAAAGTAGGAGAGAACTGATTCCCAAAAGTTGTCCTCTGACCTCTACGTATGTGCCGTGGCATATGTGTACATGCGGTACACACACTAATAAGTAAGTAAAATTTAAAATTTGTGATTGTTAGCATGCCTCTAATGTCCCCGTTCCCTTTCCTCCTCTGTCACCCTTTGTGCCATAAGAAGTCTATGCTCCTATCCCTTTCCCCTCCCAAAACTAGTCACATAAGACCATGCAGGAGGGAAGACATGAGGGAGGGAAGCCAGCAGAAGGTGTGGGCCTGAGATCTGCAATGGTGCGTGATGATGCGGGGTGCAAGACCCACTCCACTCTGTGTAGCACAAGACGGACTTGTACGGAATCTCAGAGTGGAGGCAGATCTTCTGAATCCTCCATTGCATGGTAAGTTTGCACTGTGTTTACAAACACACACATACATACACACACACTAATACATATACATATACACACACAAACACATATACGTATATGTATACACACAAAAATACATATACCTACACACACACACACACACACACACACACACACACACACACACACAAGACAGATTTGTTATGTCACAGACAAAAGGTAAGAGAGAAAGAGAGGGGACAAGAGCATTAGAGGCACACTAACAATACAAGATTTAAATAAAATTTATTTATTAGTATGCTCATATATACATATACACATACACACACACATATATATATATATATATGTGTGTGTGTGTGTGTGTATGTGTGTGTGTGTGTGCGCACACCTCGAAATCTAAAGAAAGTAATCCTCAACACACATTTGCCAAATGAGACTGTAGCATTTTGAGTTCTTTGAAAATAAGATACAAAATACAAGAAGGAGAAAATATCCATCCATGGGCTGTTCATGCTCTGTCACACTCTGTCACAATAAAAGGATAGATGAACAAGTCTGTAAATTAATGGCTAGCATAGCTGGTCTTAGCGTGGTTACATCCCTCCTTTGCTGTGCAGAGCTTGGAACGTCTAAATTTAAGTTTATTCTCTTTCTTAACTGTAGTTGCTATCAACGTTATAGGGTTTCTTCTAATCATCTCCTGACTCCAAGGGTCAGCATCCTTGTTCACGAGACCTGTAGTATTAGCCAGATCTACTGGCAGTTTAAGAATCTGGTTAAACTATGTGGGTCCCAGAAACCTCCTTCTGCTCATGTCTATAAAGGCTTGCATATAAAAATCTGGAGATATAAAATAAATTTCATGTTCTATGAAGTAGAAGGAATTCAATTAATTAATCTTAAATTTCTGAAGCATTGGGGCTGGGGATTTAGCTCAGTGGTAGAGCGCTTACCTAGGAAGCACAAGGCCCTGGGTTCGGTCCCCAGCTCCGAAAAAAAAGAACCAAAAAAAAAATTTTCTGAAGCATTTATCCAAAGGTGTCACTGTCTAGATACACAATGCAAAATTGGTTCACAATACATTTGTGTGACATAAAACATTTCTTGTTTTAGAGACTATGAGTGTTTTCTCATTTCACTCTCTGGGTTGTATCTCTAACTTCAGTAATTAGGTTTTCAGCATGTGTCGATAAGTATGCTCTACAGCTAGTATTAGCAACACTGAAAGAAAGGGTTCAGTTTCTACCAAATGACTGTTCCTTCACAGACACTGTAAGGTGAATGTTGGTCTTTTATCAGTTGCTCACTTATCCACATGATTAATCCTTTAGGATGGTCGAATGAAAACCATCTGGTTTGTCGAATATGCTGTAATCTATCCACTTGAGCTGATGTCCCAACTTTTAAAAAGCAGTGCTGGCTATCTGCAATGACCAGGCTATTACAGCCCTTGCTACATCGTAAAGACTCAAGAAAAAATAATTTCCCCTTCTGGTATTTAGATCAGCATAGATTAACAAAGACTTGAAAACACCAAGAATCTATGATGACACAGACTGGTAGCCATAATTGTTTCTGTCCCTGACAGCACCATTGAGTTCATTAGTTTATAAATAATGAATACATGTGTTCAGTGTGTTTTAAGCATCACCTTTCTTTGATGTAGCTACCAAGAAACAGGAAAGCACTTAGAAACACTCGTCAGACATCTGTGAAAGACATAGAGATGCAGACTTTAGGACAGGACAACAGTGTCAAATAAACACTGCCCAATGTGGGAAAATGAAAGTTGAATAAACCATTTACAGTGGCGAAATTCTTTTATTGTATTTATGCCATTGGTACCTGCCTTTCATGGAAAGTCCTTAAATGCTTTGTAGTCCACCCTTACTCCTCAGTGTGTAGATTAGGAAGCAGGGAAGGGGGTGGCTAATAGTGTGGGGAACAAATATCAAGTAGCTTATGGGGGACTGCCTATGCCAGGAACTCGGTCTCTGGTAAGGAAGGGACTGGGATCCAAGCAGTTTCTGCTAAGCACATCACCTATCTGCATACATCACTGACATTTTTTACCCAGTGACTTAAAATCTATTTAGATGTTGCAGTGATAATCCACTGATATACTTCTGATTGTGACTGCAATGTGTATGTATATGTGTAAACACATATATGTGTATGTATACATATACATGCATATATGTAATACAATGTAGCACATTATTTTATGAACAAATATTTTGATGGGATGCTGTGTGTGTGTGTGTGTGTGTGTGTGTGCACGCCTCTGTGTATGTGTAGTATGGCTTTAAAAGGTCTTTGATAAATGTTCTTCATTAAAAGAAAGCTTTAAGTAAATATGAGCATATCATTCAGGAAACCACCATACTAGATCTGAACAAATTTAAACTGTTAAAAAATATTTTGGATCAGTTATTAAAGTAATCTGAGAATGTTATATAACACTGTAGTATAGGTAGCTAGATACTGGCTAATGATATTTCTATAAAATTTTAAGGACTGATGTCTTTCTAACTTATTTAGATGCCAGATTGCAACATGGACACTGTACTTTAGAACTAATAAAATAGATCTGTCCTTTGTAACTTTTAAATTTTAAATTGAAGGTTTATTTGTACTGTCACTTTATGGGTTTTCTGTAATTAATTCCTTTGAGGTCAGATTTCATGGACACAGAATTCCTCTTAAAGATCCTGTACCAATATCTTTACTGTCAGGATTAATGGTCGAGGAAAAGGTTAATCTGTTTCAAGTAAGATTCTCAGTTCCAGGCACTGTTTGTTTCATTCATTTGAAAATTTCCAAATATCTCAAAAGTAGATGCCGTGGAGTCGATGTAAGAGGGGGAAAAAAAAGAAAGAAAGACATTAAAGCAATTATGAGTAAACCAGAAATGGAAATTTTCATTATGCATATGGCTGGAGCACTTGACAGAAAGCCCCGGTGCAGAGCATTCCTTCTTTTAAAGTTTATGCTATGCTTCTGAGTAGATTGAACAGTGTTCTTAAGCTTACATTATAATACATATATGAATATATATATTCATTCTTTCTTACACTTATTCATGAGATATGACATAGATCACTCCATGGAGAGGACAAATAGGTGATGACAATGTTCAACTGTTGAATGAATGAAGTTTTGACTGTGGCCGAATTTCAACTTGAAAGTATGAAAATGATACATTTTAAAGTTGCAAAGTAAATAGCTAAGAATGGTCCACTGTCCTCCAGATATATTTTATTATGGAAGAAAAAAAATGTTTACTCCTCAGGCATGTTTAGCTATTTGCAGGTGATAATTATGTTTTTGAGTTGGCAAAACAAACCAAAACAAAAAGAGACACATCTCAGCGTTCCTTGTTTAGCATCTATACTCACTGTCTTCATCACAAGCCCTGGGTGCTGGGTTTGATGTCCGTTTATAGAAAGCATGGAGCACGGTGCTAATAAAAGCCAAGGGCTCGCTCACAAGTTCACGTAACTGATCAATTCATGGACAGCATTGATGGGATGGGATGGGATGGGGAAACCAGTGCTTGGTTGGTCAGATTTGGTAACATTTGTCCCTTCAAAAGGGGAAAGGAATTCAATTTGTTGTCTCAGGCTTTGAGAACTCTTGAAGAGATCTCAGAGAATGCCTATCCCGCCTTTAGTAAAACCCCTTCTCTGTGTTCCTTTTGACAGTATCTCCCTGTAGCCTGAAATGACACTTAAATAGTCACAAAGTGGATGCTTTTGTTTAGAGATGATGGTTTTGCATGAGTGGATACATGTCATGTTTATAGACTTACACCCCCCCATCCCACCCGCCCCCGCCCCCATCATTCAGTATCAAAATGAAACTCTTAAAAGAATTGTGCTGGAGACATTTTCCTTACATGTATTATGGACTAATTTCTCTTAGCTTTGGATAAAGATTGATTTTTATTTTATTTTATTTTATTTTTTGCTTCGGAGGGGTAGCCCTTACTTCTTCCTTAAAATAGCATGTCCAGCCATCCCAAACTGGAGCATCTCTGGAGGCATAGCTCATTCTTTCTCACT